>NC_079447.1:20026468-20098968 GCF_903798145.1 Danio aesculapii | reverse complement strand
GCTGTATCTCCTCCCTGTAGGCAGTCTCATCATTATTGCTGATTAGACCAATCACTGTGGTGTCATCTGCAAATTTGATGATGGTGTTGGATCTGTTCACAGGCCTACAGTCGATGGTAAAGAGAGAGTAGAGGAAGGGGCTCAGCACGCAGCCCTGGGGTACACCAGTGTTGAGTGTGACGGTGGTGGAGCAGATGTGGCCTGATCTAACATTCTGAGGTCTGTTAGTCAGAAAGTCCATAACCCAGTTGCAGAGAGACGTGTCGATATCCAGGTCTCTGAGTTTGATCAGTAACTTAGAGGGTATGACAGTGTTGAATGCTGAGCTGAAGTCAACAAACAGCATTCGTGCATAAGTGTTTTTATTGTCCAGGTGAGTGAGGACAGAGTGCAGTGCTATGGAGACGGCATCTTCTGTGCTCCTGTTGCCACGGTAGGCAAACTGATGTGGGTCCAGTGTGGATGGCAGAGAGTCTTTCAGATGTGCCAGGACCAACCGCTCGAAGCACTTCATGAGTGTTCATAATGTTCCATATTCTATTCTAAAGCCTAAAATCACTTAAAAAACTCTATTTTGTAAGTGATTTTATGTTTTAGAATATATTATGGAATATTCTCAATTATATTCATAAAGGAAATACAGGCCGTATATGTGCCATTTATATATATATTTCAATTAATATGGAAAACGAGTGCATGTTTTTTTCCAAGACTTATATTGGATTTTTTTGTTAAAATGCATGTGCATGTAAAGCCATCATTTTCACAAAGGAAAATGTTATGGGGATTTTCTTGAAAGTAGTTGCTAGTTCATCCCATTTAGAGCATCATTATGGACAAAATTTCCTTGCTCTGTTAAACATCATCTGGGAAATATAAAAAATAATAATATTAATTCAAAGGGGGGCTAATAATTCTGACTTCAACTATAAATATATATATATATATATATATATATATATATATATATATATATATATATATATATATATATATATGTATATATATATATATATATATGTGTGTGTGTATATATATATATTTTTTATTATTATTAAGTAGGATATTGTTTCATAATTTTATTTCTTAATAAGTAGCCTACTATAAATTACAATTTTTAACGTGACAATTTATATATAACATTAGAATATGAGTATTTTCATATTCTATTAATGTTCCATATTCTATTCTAAAGCATAAAATCACTTAAAAAACTCTATTTTGTAAGGGATTTTATGTTTTAGAACATATTATGGAATATTCTCACTAATATTCATAAAGGAAACACATTCTGTATACAGTATGTGCCATTTATATATATTTCAATTAATATGGAAAACGAGTGCATGTTTTTTTCCAAGACTAATATTGGATTTTTTTAAAAATGCGTGTGCACGTAAAGCAATAATTTGCACAAAGAAAAAAGTTATGGGGATTTTCTCCTGAAAGTAGTTGCTACTCCATCCCATTTAGAGCATCATTATGGACATTTTACTTTATAACTAATGTAGTTCAAATGATGGATCTGTGACAGAGCAAGTAAAGTTTTGGGAAACACTCGTCACTGTATCGTTCTTATACCAAACGATGCATTGTACTATGATTGTGCAGCCAAGAGTTACGTTGTTGTTTGGGAAATGCACCCCTGTGCTGTTGTGTTGGCATTTCAGTTACTGCAAACTCCCCATGCTGCATCATTGGGAAAAAAAAAATATTACAAATGTGTTAAATGTGTTTGTAGTTGTGTAAAATAATGTGTGTTTTCGAAATTTAAAGTTATTAGTTTTGTAAAGCAGAGTGTCTTTTGACTTAGTTGGTTACCTCAGATTTAGGCTTATTAATTCGCATGTGATTCAAATGGTGTGGGACACAGAAGATAGACTCAAGCTATTTTGCCATGCTTGAAGCTTAGAGGTGGAATATAATTAAAGTTAGTTTCTGTGTGCACAGGAAGAACCACAAACCATACCTGTGTCTGCCAGAAAACAGGAGTTGGTGTGCGGTTAACGGTTAAATGTTGGAACAGTTCACTTAAAGTAATCTTATTTGCACCAAATCATGGAAATGGTCCACATATGAGTTGGTCACGTAGTGTTTTTATGCATTTAATCACTCACTTTTCTGACACACATACTCTAAATGACCCTCAATAAGCAGATCTAATTTCTTAGAGTTTCTTGAATTTTTTTTTTTTACCTGCAAGCACAGTTAATATTCAAATTATTTATAATGTTTAAAGTAGCTGACAATAATAACTATTCTTAAAAATAGGAATTAATCTGCCTTGTTTTTAAACTACGCAGTGCTGTGGCAGCTTAATTAGGTCTTCTATACTATGCTGACATTTATTTTTCTGAGGTAAAAAAAGCTTGGGAACCACTGGCTTAAACCCTTGAGTACTGGAATCTACACTGTTGTGATGTCACAATTGCATTGCATTCATTGCATGTGTGAGATTGAGAGAGTGTATGGGTGTTTCCCAGTACTGAGTTGCGGCTGGAAGGGCATCTACTGTGTATAACATATGCCAGAGTAGTTGGTGGATCATTCTGCTGTGGCGACCCCTGATAAATCAGTAACTAAGAAAAATGAATGAATGATTAAATAATAAAAATAAAGCTGCAAGTAGCGAAGAAAGAGACCTCCCTGTGGCAATGATTTGCTATGAAAGGGTGGCCCTATGACTGTGACTCAATATCGGAACATAGATGTCTTCAGGAGAGGAATCTCTGTTTGTGAATTTTCAGGAAGATCAGACTTTATGTGGCTGAGTTATAAGTACTTCCTCCTCAGTGGCGAAGCACTGAACTTTATCAGTCTGCCACGGACACGCCCTTTGGCGAAAACTATGGATCATCACAATTTATCATCACAAAGGCCTTTGGATTATACTAACAGAACTTGGATTCAATCTGATAAAATTGCTTGTAGGAGTTTGTTACAGTGTAAAACATTTCATTTAATGTAGCCAGCAGGTGGCGCTATAACTGTAACTGGATATTGGCATGTAAACGTGTTCAGGTCAGGACTGTTATTAAACATGTGAATTTTGAGGCAGATCGGATTATGCATGTCTGAGTTATAACAACTTCCTGTTTCGTGGTGAAACATCAAAGTTTGTGAGGTCACCACGGACACGCCCTTCCACGAAAACTCTGGATCTTCACAATTTAACATCGCCAAGGCCTTTAGATGACAAAAGCCAATTTTGGTGTCGATATGATAAAATCTCTAGGAGGAGTTTGTTAAAATACAATGCCTGGAAATGGCCAAACCTCCACTTTTTTGAAAAGGAATTTAAAAATATCCCACTTCCTGTTCACGTTTGGATTTCGCTCCAAGACACTTTTTTGTAGGTTTTGGCATGTTTGATTTGTGTGTTAATTTTCATATGTGTGCGTGAAATGTAGCTTGGGGGCTACTCTGTCAAACGCACATAGGTGGCGCTGTCGAGCCATTTTGCCACACTCACTTCCAAAGCCCATATCAAACGTAAATCTACACCACTTTTGGCGTGTGTACAAAGTTTTGTGAGTTTTCGAGCACGTTTAGACCCTTAAAAATGCTATTCATTAGAAAAGGGAAATTTCCCGGGAAATTGTAAACATCACATCATGGTTTAAGGGGACAGTTGTAAAATTTCCCGGGAAATTGTATTGTATGAAGACATCACATCATGGTTTAAGGGGACAGTTGTAAAATTTATACACATGCACATCATGGTATGTAGGGTCAATTTTTCAAATGCCTAAAAAACTAATAAGGGGCTTTATTAGGAGTCATAAAACAACATAGTGGGTCTCAGAATTACAGGGTCACAGAAGTGTCCCTCTATACCATGGTGACCCTGTAATGCTGGTGAGTAACCTGGTCTTTTGACCCTGTAAACCATGTATACAAGAACACACACACACACACGCACACACACGCACACACACACACACACACACACACACACACACACACACACACACACACACACACACACACACACACACACACACACACACACATTTCACACACAAGAGAAATCCTTACCATAGCTGAAGATCACCGGCCTCTGGATATTCTGGTTTAGAAGGTGGTTCTTTAGTGTAAATGTTACATTAACCATTTGCTTCTTGACTTCATATCTGCTTTTTATGAAATAAAGCCCATCCTCTGTGTGCTCGAGGAGCTCCAGGTGACAACTGAGGGTCTTATCGTGTTCATCCACCCAGATCACCTCAGGCTTGGGGAAACCCTCCGTCTCAAACTCCACTGTCAATGCAGATGAGTTTAAATGGATACTCAATCTGGGCTCTGAGTAAAGTGCTGAAAAAGACATGCACAATCAACTGTACTGTACTGAAAAACAAAACAAGTTTATAATCTTTTTTGAGATATCTTTGACCCTCTCTCAAAGTATGACATACAGAAAGACCACCAAACAGAAGCCAAGTCCAAAGAAATCACTAAAGTTGTTCAAGTTGGTCATCTTTTCTATAGTAAACCCTTACATCTGTTGGCATCTGATGGTGTTGGTCAGAGTGACTGTCTGAAAAATGATGTAATATGATCTGGGGATTGTCCATATTGGTTGTAATCTGTCAGGGGAGTGTGAATTGGCATAGAACAGAATGTAATTCATTGCAATATTAAAGAAAAATAGAATTGATCCTAGATAGGAAACAGTTCTTGGTTCTAAGTCCTTGTGTTGAATAAAGCAAAATTTCCTCACAAACATATGTGTCGGACAGAGTTTCAAGAGTTCACACTTAGCTACTGCTTGATTTAATTTGCAGATTTGGCATGCTGTCCCAGTAGTAAACACAGAGATTGGAGATGCTTGAGACCAGGTCATGAAGCATGACAGGGGGTTTGAGATCAATTCAGCAGGCACACAACATCATAAGACGTTAATATTGGATTAGATTTAGATCATGACGTCAGGTGACCAAAATACAATGTCTAGCCAGCGTCTAAGGACAATGTAATTTTAACGTCCAATAACAATGTCAAATTAGATTGAGACTTGATTTTAGGTTGTGTTGGAAAGTGACCAAAATCCAATTTCTGATAGATGCCATAGTGGTAACGTCCACAAAATTTCAAGGTGTAACAGGACTAGACGTTGATATTTGGTTGATTTTAGGTTGGACATTGGACATTGATAGGCCTGACGTTGGGTTCTGACATTTTTCATTTCCAAATAAAATCCAACGTCCCCACGACGTTGGGGTACAAAGCTAATATGACGTTATGTTGATGTCCTGAGCCTGCAGGAAGGTAGGTCTCGAGAACTTCCCCTGGTAACGGAGGAAAGGGGGAGATGGGGTGGATGGGGGGATTCTTCAAAACAAAGATAACTAAGGTAGGATGAATGGGCTTATTTATTGGAGGCTAAAATTAATTTGATTGGTCTAGCAATAATATCTGATTGGACTAGCAATGATTATTGATGCAAGACCAGCCACAATCAATCATATCACATGCTACTCTCGAAATTAGTTTATAAAACTTCATTTATCTGTCTAACTTTTGGAAGTGAGGACAGAATAATTACATTCTCAGAAATAAAGGCACGAGAACCATCACTGGGGTGGCTCTTTTTCAAAGATACATTAGTATCAATTGTCTAAAATTTCCATAGGTCCACCTTTGTATTTATTAGGTAGTACTATGTACAGTGCTCAGCATATATAAGTACACTCCTCACAAATCTTTTAAATTCATATTTTTAATAGGAAGCTTTACAATATTATATTTGTGCATATACATTAGAATAGTCAGTACTGAAGCCAGATCTGGAGTTTATCAAACAAAATAACTTACGATAACGGTCCAAAACTAATACACCCAAATTTATATGTTATAGAAAAATATTAAATACAAATTTTAAAAAAGAGGAAAAATTAAGAGAATCAAAAAAAAAAGAGAAATTTTGTTGAAATTTTGTAGGTTGTAATTTTTTTTTTTGCAATATTTACTTGAATTTAATCGTATTATCTTTCTATTTCTAAATATGTTTGGTGACTAAAATATTATTTTAATAAATATGTCTGTTTAATAAATCTGTTTGTTTAAATGCACTAAATGCATTGCCTAAATTCACTGAGAAATGGATACAAATATTTATTTTCAAAATGAGCTGTACTTAATTATGCTGAGCCCTGTACCTGAGGTACATGGATCCTGTGAACTCAACTGTGTAGCTTTTGAAATGATACAACTCCAGTGAACGCTCTTGTACCTTTATTTCTGAGAGTCTAAACACATTTGTTTTATATGTTTGTTTTATGGAGCTAGGAGCTCCTAGAAGTATTATACAATAGGGTCATTCATATTCATCCATCTCAGTCATACCTCCATAAGTCACTTCCACTGAGGCTCTTCCTGTTCCCTTTTTATTGCTTACTATGCACAGGTACCGGCCAGCATCCTTCTGGCTAACTGCTGCTATTCTAATAGATGCATTTCCCTTATGAAGCTCTGTAACAAACAGTGAAGTCCGACTGTGGTATTCTGCACTCTGTCTGTCCAATTGGTCCTGTTGATAATAGAAACTATGAACGACCTGTAAGTCCTCCTCTCGTTGCCAGGTAACCACCAAGTTGGAGAGGTCAAGATCTGGTGTGAATTCACAGCCCAGAACAGCTGAATGACCTCTGAGAGCCAGCAGGTGTTTATCAGGGACATTCACTTCAAATGAAGCTGGAAAAGAGAAACATGTTTAGATTACTTATATTCATTTAGAAGATGATTTTATCTAATATGAACTACAAATGAGAAGAACAGAAGCAATAAAACAAACGAAATAGGAAGAATCTGTAAATATGTCATGCAGCAGTTTATCACAGTAACAAAAGAGAAGATTTTTAATACATAAATAGAACTAATTTATTATCTAAATAATAACAAAGTGTGCTAGCATTGCAAATTTCTGTGGAAAATACACAGATTTTAAGACTCAGCTGCCTTACAGACTGTTCACTTGTGCAAGCTTCTGGAGAGCACACATGTCTGAAGTAGTTTTTAGATTAGATTCAATTTATTGTCATCACACATTTACAAGTACAAGGCAACGAAATGCAGGTAGTGAGCTCAGGTATAGAGATGCAGAGCCATTGTTTGTTGTGTGGGCAAACATTTGTGCCCTGATTTTGATACGGGCATGTACTAGCAACCAGTGCAATGTGATAAATAGAGATGTACTGAACACTCTGATGACTGCTACAATCTGGATCAGTTGCAGAAGTTTGGTAGTGATGGCCACAAGGTCTACCAAGAGTGCATTGCAATTATCCAAGCTGGGTAAAACTAAATGTAAACAAGACAAGGAGTTGTGTAGCATACTCCAATAGGAAACACCATATCTTCCAAATGTAAGGCAAATCTGTAAAAGCAGTTCAAGCGATGTGGTCTGTGAAGTGTCACAGATCTTCAAATACACTTCTAAGGTTCTTGCCTGTACTGGTTAATGTGCCTAGATGAGAAGGTACAATGAATAGTAAGCCATTCCATCTCTGGACAGGTTGCATTGAATGGCTTTCAGCAAAGTCTTTGTCAGGTAAGCTAAGACATATGCAGCTTTGATTGTATCATTAGATTGGAATGTCTCTGAAAAGCCATGGGTATGTTTGACGAGTGATGTCATGTTATGATACATGCTACATCTTTGCTCCCCAAAAAAATTAGTCTTTTAAATGGTATATTTTGATATTAAAAAAGTTTCATGAAAACAAACTCTGAACCTGACAACAATGCTACAGAAAAAATGTCCAGCCTCTAGCAAGTCAGAAACCCTGAGCTGTAACATTGAAATTAAAAACAAAAGTGTCTATTTTACCATTTCCCCCAAGTAACTGAGTGAGAACCTGAAAGGATTGATTGAAAAAACATTTTATAAAGATAATTTAATGTAGCTAAAGGACATTATTATTGCTCCACAGATGTAGCAAAGCTTTGAAAGCAGCAACTCTGCATTAGAAGCAAAGACACATACTATTTTAGGGTCTTCATCATATTTACAAAAAGTGACTTTATACATGAAAACAGATGTAATACATTGATCGGTTTCAAATAACTAAAATATGCTTGAATAATGCTAGTCATTCAGTGTAATAGTTTGAACATTGATTTTACATTAACATGTACATGACATTATTTTCTAAGAATTAAAAATGGAGTTTCTATTACAGACAGAAGCAATATTTTTTAAAAGTTTAACAGGCTGTAGTCAGTTACTCAATTTATAGGGTTTTCCACACCTAAAGACCTTGTTTAGATGTGGTTTTTCTACACATTTCTCAGGTTTTTGTCCTCAAACCACTCCTGTGCTTAAGGCTAGATCCTTACACATCATCCAAAGCCAATTGTTTTGTTTTTAATTGTTGTAGAGTAACTGAAATAATTTGTCGTAGCATGCATTGAAAATAAAGTTCAAAAGCTCGGTTTTGTAAAACTGGAGAAACTTTTTACTTTTAAAATAAACTAATAAATGCTAAAATATCATAATAATGCATAATGTATGATGTAGCATATGCTTGACTTTCTAAATTCACTGTTTAAAACGAAAAAAAAAAAACAAAAAACGAAACAAAAATTCAAATACTACATGGTAAAACATGGTCTAACAGCTAGACCAAAGTAATTAAAGTTAAATACCATAACGTTTATATAACGTTAAATAACGTTTGCTAATACGTACTGTATGTTTTATACAGAGCTTTATGTATATATAAAACTAATAATAATTTATACAAAAAATCTCTATACTCCCATTATCACCACAAAAAAAGTTTTTCCTTGTTTGTTTAAAAGTTAGTGCCTGAGTCCCATTCCATATTGCATACAATATGTTTGATGACAAAGAACATTGACAGTGCTGCATATTGCACCTGAAGCATTTATAATAAAAGCTTTGAATTTTCTTTTAAAAAATATATATATCTTACCCACAAGGACACCCATAAAAAACCAACCGAGCCAACGCATCGTCACAGGGGTCCAGGCGCATGGTTTAAGAAACCAACAGATCAGTGCACAGTTGATGAGATCAGAAATAAAACTTATTCATCAAAGGATATTCCGCTTCTCTGCTTAAATGATGTGTACCTCCCGTGGTCGGGTGCTAATAAAAATGAATAGTCCTACTTCGTCCGCAAAGTAAAACGTCTCCCTTAACTGTTCAAGATTTACGCACTAGCCCCACCTGCAGCTAACTCTACATACAGAAGCAACAGTACATAGATCAGAGAATAGAGGGTTATTGTGTTGAATTTAAATAATATAGCCTTGATAAAGCAGGGAAAGCAAAGAAAGTGAGTTAGTAAATGATCAATTGGTATATTTATTTATTAATAAACATTACCGGGTATAGACTAAGCCTATAATGCATTCAGGAATTAAAGGAAACTTTTCCCTCTGAAAAACATCTGTTGAGAGGTTGAACTAAAATGTGAAATGTTTTATTAGTTGCGGTGTCTTAATTTCATCATCCAAGTAATCTTGAAGCCCTTGAAAAAAATGTTTTAGCCAATAAATGCTAATGAATGTAATGTTAAAAAAAGCTTTAGAATAATTCGTATCAGAACTAATGTTGTAGGAATACATTTGGCATTTTAAGTATTGACTCAAACATTCATACACTTTACACTGTAAACCCAGCTGTTGTCATACTAAAGATATTAAGTTAATAAAACTTGACATTTCTTAAAATACCAAGTTTTGGCATCACCGAATGGGTAACATTTATGTCCCCAGAATATTAAATACATGAAAATGAAGTCTAAAATGTGTTTTAGTAATAATCAATGTGGCTTTTAAATTAAACTGCAAAATTTAGAAAAAACAATTAAAATCATTTTTAAAAAACTATGTAGAACACTAAAAAATAGCAGTTGTTGCATGTCCCCACACTGAAAAAAAAGCTTTTTTTACTTAGAGTTTCTGTCTTATTTCTAGTCCAAATATCCAAATATTCTTATATAAAAAGACTTTTCCAGACAAACAAAACATATCGTCTCTTTTTAAGAAATAATATGCCAAAATGAAGTGAGTTGTTCCTTAAAACAAGCAAAATAATAAGCCAATGGGATAAACAAAATAATCTTATGCCAAAAGGAAAAACAAAATTATTTTGCTTACCCCATTGGCAGATTATTTTAACAAGATTAGCTTGTTTTAAGGAAAAACTCTCTTAATATTGGCATATTATTTCTGAAAATGAGACAATATGTTTTACATACCTAGAAAATGCTTCTAGATATAAAATTCTTTAGATGTTTGGACTAGAAAGAAGACAAAATTCTATGTAAGAAAAGCATTTTTTGCAGTGCACTCCCTGCTTCTTTAATCTGCTAGAATATATTGTGTTTAAAATCCTCCCAAAAATATATATTTTTGCATTTACATGCAGTTATTTATCCAATCAATGATTTCCTATTTTTAAAAGAAAAAAAATCATAATATTTTTGATAAAATACACATTTTAGTCATGTCCCCAGGTTTTCACTAATTACTGCTACCCTAGCACATTTACCCCTCTGATTATCTTGGAACCTTCCATAAGGCATATTTTCAACAGGAAGTTGCATCATCCAGATCTTTTAAAGGCAATGGGGAGACCAAAGGGAAGTCTTCTCATTTTATTTTCAAGATATTTGACGATATTTCTGTGTGAGAGATGGTCAATCTCGACATTCTGTCCTGTTACCTAAATTATCTTTAGATGTTATTTATTAATTTCAAAAATACATATGTTTGATAAATCACTAAACTTGCTCCATATCCTCATGCTATTAGCATGTGTGCCATGTGACTATTTAGCATGTATTTGCTAATTATATGCTAAAATCTGTCCTGTACTCATATTAGCTATAACAGTAATAGTACCAGGAGTGAGTTGCGTTCTCTGCTGCATATATAATAATGCAAAAAATAGTTAATGTAAGATGATTTACTTGTATTTTTTAGGCTTCAGTTACCATTACTTATATTGTAAATGTACACTTACCGGCCACTTTATTAAACTGCTACTAACTAACTAACTGCTCGTTAACACAAATTTCTACTCAGCCAATCACACAGCAGCAACTCAATGCATTTAGGCATGTAGACATGGTCAAGATGATCTGCTGCAGTTTAAACCAAGCATCAGAATGGGGAAGAAAGGTGATTTAAGGGACTTTAAATGTGGCATGATTGTTGGTGCAGGCGGGCTTGTCTTTGTACTTCAGAAACTGCTGATCTACTGGGATTTTCACGAACAACTAGCTCTAGAGTTTACAGAGAATAGTCAGAAAAAGAGAAAATATCCAGTGAGCGGCAGTTCTGTGGGCGCAAATGCCTTGATGATGCCAGAGGTCAGAGGAGAATGGCCAGACTGGTTCCAGCTGATAGAAAGGCAACAGTAACTCAAATAACCACTCGTTACAACCAAGGTATGCAGAATAGCATCTGTGAACACACAACATGTCCAACCTTGAGGCGGAAGGGCTACAGCAGCAGAAGACCACACCGGGTGCCACTCCTGTCAGCTAAGAACAGGAAACTGAGGCTACAATTCGCACAGGCTCACCAAAACTGGACAATAGAAGATTGGAGAAACGTTGCCTGGTCTGATGAGTCTCAGTTTCTGCTGCAACATTTGGATGGTAGGGTCAGAATTTGGCATCAACAACATGAAAGCATGGATCCATTCCACCTTGTATCAATGGTTCAGGCTGGTGATGAAATGGTCTGGGGGATATTTTCTTGGCACACTTTGGGCCCATTAGTACTAATTGAGCATCGTGTCAATGCCACAGCCTCCCTGAGTATTGTTGCTGATCATGTCCATCCCTTTATGACCACAGTGTACCCATCTTCTGATGGCTACTTCCAGCAGGATAACGTGCCATATCATAAAGTATGAATCATCTCAGACTGATTTCTTGAACATGACAATGAGTTCACTGTACTCAAATGGCCTCCACAGTCACCAGACCTTAATAGAGCACCTTTGGGATGTGGTGGAACAGGAGATTTGCATCATGGATGTGCAGCCGACAAATCTGTAGCTACTGTGTGATGCTATCAAGTCAGTATGGACCAAAATTTCTGAGGAATATTTCCAGTACCTTGTTGAATCTATGCCATGAAGGATTAAGGCAGTTCCGAGAGCAAAAAGAGGGTCCAACCTGGTACTAGTAAGGTGTACCTAATAAAGTGGCTGGTCAGTGTATCACATGTATTATATGCTTGCAAAGTGCCAATACACCTATAAGTGCTGCAGAAAAGCAACGACTTTATTGTTAACGACATGATGCAGACCCAGAGAAGAAACAGAAATATTTAGAGAAGGAATCGGAAAGAAGGCTTCACTGTGGTGCAATGGGTAGCACAATTGCCTCACAGCAAGAAGGTCTCTGGTTCAAGCCCCAGCTGGGTCAGTTGGTGTTTCTGTGTGGAGTTTGCATGTTCTCCCTGTGTTGGCATAGGTCTCCTCCGGGTGCTCTGATTTCCCCTACAGTTTAAAGACATGTGCTATAGGTGAACTGAGCTTTTTCTGGCTGTGTTGATCTTTGACACATTAAACTTCTTTTACAATGTTGGTCCTTTTCTGTATGTGTAAGAGAAGTGCCAGGCCATAAGCAAATTAAAATCATCCAAATGATTTCATAATGTCCACTGGATGCCATGTTGCTTCTGTGTTGTGGATGACTTCATAACCCAGTCTAATACCAGCAGGAACAGGAATGGCACTAGTAAACATCCTTGTCTCACTCCTGTACTTACACTTTCCGGCTTGCTTGGTCTGGGACTTGTGGAGCTGCGCATCAATGGATTTGCTCTTCAGCATTTGGACTTTTAGCAGTGAAATTTAAACCACACTGAATTGAACTAAACTGAACTTCAACTCTGAAATCTGGACTGACAGTTTTAATTTACTAAAACTTCTATGTTAAGCTGCTTTGACACAGTCTACATTGTAAAAGCAATACAATAAATAAACATGAATTGAATAACATGAAATGAATTAAAAATTCATTTTCCTAACCCTTGGCTGGGTAAAACATGAACTAACCCAACATTGTTTTTTTAAATTACATTTAAATTACATAATACAACTGTTGGATTTGTTTGTATACAGTACTTGACTCATTGTTGGGTTAAAGGGATAGTTCATCCAAAAATAAAAATTCTGTCATCATTTACTCTCCCTTCTGTTGCTCCAAACCTGATTGATTATTTTTGTTCTGTTAATTTGGATGTCAATGGTTACAATGGTTACAGGTTTTCAGCACTCTTTAAAATAACATCTTTAGTGTTCAACTGAATTAAAAAAAAACTCCTAAGGATTTTGACCACTTGAGGGTGAGTACTTATTGAGTACATTTTTATTTTAGGTGAACTCTCTGATATTTAGAGGTGAACTTAGGTGAACTATTTGACAACCTGATATTTTTTGATAAAGTCACCATGCTGGTATCATGCACTGATCATGCATGAATTCCTTTATGAAATCTGGCATGTTGATCTCATAGTTGTGTGTCAATTTAATCTGGTTTATCATCTTTTTTGGGCAGTCTTGATAAACATTTCTTCTCCTCTTCTCGGATCTTATTACCAAGTGGAAAGAACAGCTTTCTATCCAGACTTCTTTATCCATCTTCAGTGCATCTGCTGGATGTTGTTTGTTATACAGAATTTATTCACAAAATGAATCTTTACATTTTTCATCCAAAAAATATATAACAATACTCACAATTCTCAACTTAATTAAGATCAAAGACATTTCTTTTGTCGGAGCAATAGACTAGTGCTGACATATGGTACAGTAGCACATCAGCGTGTCCTGAGTTCTGGCTTGAGTACATTTCCCAATCCAATCCTGGGCTGCAGATTATGTCACATGGGCCGGTCAGATCATAAGAAGATGATCAGCCCGGCCCAAAAAGTACGTCGGCCCAGCGGGAAACTGCTCGGTCTGCCAGATGGCCAGTCCGCCCCTGCCAGTACTTATTTTTTAAATACTAGTATCTTTTTCATTAAATACTAGTCCTTATTCATTGGATACTTGTGGTTTTTAGTTAGATACTAGTGCATATTTTTAGATACCAGAGCTTTTTAAAAATATACTAGTGCTGTCAGCGCCAGTAGCCTAGTGGCACTGCACACTGACATATAGCACCGACGTGCTCGCGGTGACCTGAGTTCGATTCCCGGCTTGAGGTCCTTTGCCGATCCTTCCCCTCTCTCTGCTCCCAATGCTTTCCTGTCTGAATTCTCTACTGTCCTGTTATGATAAAGGTGAAAAACCCCTAAAAAATAATTATTAAAAAAAAAAATATATATATATACTAGTGCTTACTCATTAGACACTGTACTTTTTTATTAGATACTGGTCTCTATTAAATAGATACTAGTGCTTATGCATTAGATACTAATATTTAGTGGTGAACTATCTGACAACCTGATGTTTTTGAATGTACTATAAAGGCACTGGGGACGACACAGTAGTGTAGTAGGTAGTGTTGTCACCTCACAGCAAGAATGTCGCTTGTTCGAGCCTCGGCTCGGTCAGTTGGTGTTACTGTGTGGAGGTTGCATGTTCTTCCTGCATTCACGTGAGTTTCCTCCGGGTGCTCCGGTTTCCCCAACAGTCCAAAGACCTGAGGTACAGGTTAATTGGGTAGGTTTAATTGTCCATAGTGTAGGATTGTGACTGAGTGTGTATGGATGTTTCCCAGAGATGGGTTGCAGCCGGAAGGGCATCCGCTGCGTAAAACATGTGCTGGATGAGTTGGCAGTTCATTCCACTGTAGCAACCCCTGATGGATAAAGGGACTAAGCCAAAAAATAAATGAATGAATGAATAAAGGCACTGTGTCTGTATCATGCATGACCTTCCTTCATGATATCTGGCTTGTTGATCTCATAGTTGTGTCAGTTTAATCTGGCAGTTTGATAAACATTCCTTCTCTTCTCAGATCTTATTACAAATGGGAAAGAACAGCTCCACCCTGACTTCTACATCCACCTTCAGCGCATCTGCTGAATGTTATTTGTACACTTAGAAGTTATTCACAATATGAATGTTTACGTTTGCAACCAAATAATGATATTCAAAATTTTCATCTTAATTAGGCTCAGACAAATGAGTTCATAGTGCGACACGATGGCTCAGTGGTTAGCACTGTTGCCTCACAGCAAGAAGGTCACTGGTTTGAGTCCTGGCTGGGTCAGTTGGCATTTTCGTGTGAAGTTTGCATGTTCTCCTCATGTTCATGTGGGTTTCCTCCAGGTGGTCCGGTTTTCCGCCACAGTCCAAAAACATAGTATGGAGTCAATCTAGGGCCATATATACTTGCAATACTCCCCATACTATTCGTAAATTGAATAAACTAAATTGGCCGTAGTGTATGTGTGTTAATGAGTATGTATGGATGTTTCCCAGTACTGGGTTGCAACTGGAAGGGCATTTGCTGTGCAAAACATATGCTGGATGAGTTGACGGTTCATTCTGCTGTGATGACCCCTTATGAATAAAGCAACAAAGCTGAAGGAAAATGAATGTATGAAAACCAACCAATGAGGCACAAGTCACAGTGAAATGCTTTGGTGCTTAGTAAAATAATACTAATAAAGCCTGTGTCAGCGCACACTTAGAATGTACAAAAAGTTACACACACACACTTTTTTTTTTTTCATTTGGACTGATTTTTTATTTGGACTGATATTTTTATTTGGACTGTTACTGAGTGACAATTTTTTTTATAGCTTGAACTGACATTGGAACAAAATCCAAGGGATCAAAGTCAGATCTTTAAAAAAGGTCAATAATACACACAGTCATAAGAAAAACCATAGTCACATACTCTGATGATATACAAATAACATATCATTAGACAGAAAGGGGAAAAATAATAGTTGTTACTGACAACAAAGTTACACTCTACGTTTACAAATTACGTCAGCGTGATGAGACAGCGTTTCAAACCATGTCATCAGACAGGGAAAACAGCCATGACTTAACAAGCTACCGAATCCTATATGTCATTTATGTCCAATACGGTTTAACAATTGCTCTGTAAAAGTGAAGTTCAAAAGAACAACAGCGTTTCCGATACCGTGTCATAGTCTCGCACAGTATGTTAAAATAAACGTGAGCGTTTGTCCCCCCCTCCACGACGCTCACAATGGTATGAGCCGGTCGCATGCTGACTGGAAGCATGTGGCTGTTTTTGATAGTGAAGCGGAATCCCCAGTTCAGCGGCTTGTCATGTAGCGAAACACGTCCGTTATTTTGGTAAATTAATCAGTGTTACTGTCTTTTAAATAACGGAAATTCGGGAGGTTCCCCGTTGTTATCTCGACAAACGGGAACTGGAAGGCCTTTAACGGGCTCTCTGGAGCAGACAGGTAAAGCCTGAAGTCGTATATCTTAACTGCTCGAGTTACTTCTGCTTTTTAATCTTAATAACACATTACCCGATATCGATAAGGGTAACTAGAAGATTTGGGGGAATTCTAGATTTGCTTGTAAAGTAAGCATATTGCCACGTTGCAACCTGGATATAACATGGCGTTGGTTGCGTGACAGTAATTAGAAAATATCAACATGTATTGACTCTCTGGGGTTCATTCAGGATCTGATTCGTTTCCCATCTGTCCTGGGTGTTTAAACTCAAAATGTGTCAAAATGCAACGTGAGCTTGTCGGAGACGCAGTTTGTTTTGAAGCCTCAGTGTGGCGCTGTTGCAGAACTTTTATGAGTTCAGTGATTTTTTTGAGATTCTATTCAGTGATGCCAAATGATATTTGGGTATTCACAAAACACTGCATTTCATAAGCACAAGATTATTCAAAATTTTGAATGCCGAGGACTATTATATATGATGACCCCTTTCTCAAAGCAATCACAGCTGTACATTTTAAAGTGTATGAAAGTTTAACTGTGAACGTTTTAAGTGTGAAATGATACATGTTTCTAAAATTAAATCATTGTTTTTTTATTATTGTTACTAAATTAGTAACTGAAATTTATTGCAATTAGTTTTAATGGTTATAAATTTATATTTTGAAAAAAAATTAGGTTATATATGACAAAATTATTTGCCCCCGTAAGCAATAACTAATTTCTAAAAGCTAATTAAAATTCAATTTAAAGGCATAGCTAGGTTAACTAGGCAAGTTAGGTTGAGTCATTGTACAGCAGTGGTCTGTTCTGTAGCTAAACAAAATCGAAAAATACACATTCTTAAGGGGGAAATAATACTGAGATTAGTCGTTAGTTATTTATTTATTTTATTATTATTCCTGACAAACTAAAAGAAATAAGATCCATAAACAAACAAAAAGTGCTTCTGGGTTATTAATCTGCCTGTGGTATTTAGGTTTTTTAAAGGTGTACAAAAAAAAAACATCAATCATAAGTGGAAAAAGAACTATGAACTTGAATATGAACTATGATGCATAGTTATTTTTCTTCTTCTTCCAAGTTTGTAATCAGAAGTAATAGCCATGTCAATGAAGGCTTTTTAACTTATTCACTTTTCGAGTGTTTCAGACTGATGATTTTTTTTTGTATAAAATAAATATGGCTTTTCCCATGCCTACTCCTGCATGACACAAAAGTTTATAATACTTGGAGAAGTTCCTTACATAGCGTTAAACACAAATAAACAAACAAGGCTGTGCAAACCTGGAGATTTTATTTATAATAATTTATTAATTCATTCATTCATTCATTTTCTTTCGGCTTAGTCCCTTTATTAATCAACATATCCATGATATATTTTGTGCAGCGGATGCCCTTACAGCTGCAACCTATCACTGGGAAACACCCATACAATTTAGCTTACCCAATTCACCCATGCCACATGTCTTTGGGCTTGTGGGGGAAACCAGAGCACCTGGAGGAAACCCACGCAAACATGGGGAGAACATGCAAACTTCACACAGAAAAACCAATTGGCTCAGCCGAGGCTCGAACCAGTGACCTTCTTGCTGTGAGGCGATCGTTCTACCCACTGCGCCACCAAATTTTTATAATATAATAATTTCACAGGAGTGATAATAATTTGTCTTCAACTGTATATCTGCAGATTAAATTAAATTATAATATTTATTATGACAATATTTACAATTGTAGTAATACTTATTAAAATCTAGAGATATAGACATTTAAGAAATAAGATTAATACATGCTATAGGAGTAGTGTTCGTTGTCAGTTTATGTAATAGCAAAGATAACTAAAGTTAAGAAATGAAACCTTATTGTAAGCTGTTACTTCTAATAAAAACACAGCAGGTGCTTATTCATTGTATAAAACTAGGGTTTCTGAATACAGTATACAGTATAATGTCATCAAATACAATCACCCCCACAACTGAATGCAAGTCAGAATGGGCAAATTTGGGCCCGTCCTCAGTTAGGTCTGTTGTCATCCAAGTTGTTGAATTCTGTATTGCGTCAGTCAAAAAGAAATGAAGGTTTTTGAGGAAAACATGCAGAATTTATTCTATAAAGTTGACTACTATGGTGCTCGGTGGTTTGATCAACCAAACTGCAGTTTCAAAGGGCTCTACACCATCCCAGCCAAGTCACAAGGCCTGTACCTAGCAAAACGGTCACTGTGTCAAAAACGACCCTGCAATGCTTTCCTCAAAAAATGGACTTAAATGGACTTTTCGACTTAAAAATAAAAGAAATTAACATCTTGAATGAAATGGAGTGATTAAATTGCCGGGGAATTAAAATTCTGTAAGTGAACCAAGTCTTTAAAAATGGCTCTTTAAAATGTCCGACTGACAACTATGAAGAATGCTATTAACCTCATACTGTATGAAGCTCTGCCAATGTTCACTGTATGTTCTCTGATGTGTTTTTACATGCTTCTAGAACTCAATCTCTGTGTTGTGTGTGTGAGCTGACCGGTCGTGAGCATGGGGCGGTGTAAGACCTGCGGTGGGACGGACATCGATGTGGACCAGGCTCGGGGTGTTGCGGTGTGCATGGGCTGCGGCTCTGTGCTGGAGGACAACATCATCGTCTCTGAGGTCACCTTTGTGGAGAGCGGTGGCGGAGGATCGTCAGCCGTTGGCCAGTTCGTCGCTGGTGATGGTGAGCGATTCATTCACTATCATTGTACTCTCAAAAGTTAGCATAATATAGGCCTGCTTGATATTGGAAAACTCTGATATTGCAATGTTAAATTTTTCTGTGATAAATATTGCGATACAGTTTCACAAGATGGTTTGAATAGCTTTATTTAACAGTTTTCTGGGGAGTCTAACAGTATTTAATTACAGAAACAATGCAAAATATGCGTTTCTTACTTTGATCTGCTTGTTTCTCGTCCAATTTTAGAACAAGTAAAAATATGGTTTTGTTTTTACCTTCACAAGAACTAAGTTTTTCCTTAGAATAAGCTAATTTTTCTGTCAATGGGGTGAGTAAAATAATCTTGTTTTTGCTTTGAAATGTGGATATTTGGACTAGAAATCAGACAAAAATGAACATAAGAATTGTTTTTTACATACATTTTGTATGAATAGTTAAATACAATGCAAACACCTCCAGACAGCATACATTTTTGTGCACAAATGTTTTAAACTCTCTTAAAATGATGCAGGCCTTAAACATATGCAAATTCTAAACCTTCACTCTGTTATAATAAAACTTAGCAGTGACTCTATAAATCACATCTGTTCTGTGGCTCCTGGTCAACTAATTCAGATTTAGGATTGCATATCTTCCAATGTAACTATTGCACAGATTGCGCTGTCGATGCTAAATGATGTATTTTTCAGCCCTAGCGCAGTATATAAATAAAAAAAGTATATGCATTTTTACAGTACATTTAAGTTGTGGGAATAAATGTCAAATCGGTAGTAAATGGTCATTTAAATAATCTATAATATCTATTCTTTTCTCAGTTCTTTTATATAAATGTAATGTGTGTATTTATATAGTGCATTTATCATGTATGGTCATACACCCAAAGCGCTTTACAATCATGAGCGGGGTCTCTCCACACCACCACTAGTGTGCAGCATCCACATGGATGATGCGACTACAGCCACAGGACAATAGCGCCAGTGCGCTTACCACACACCAGCTGTAGGTGGAGTGAAGAAACAGTGATAGAGCCAATTCAGTGGAAGGGGATGATTGGGAGGCCACCATGGTTAAGGGGGCGGCAAGGTGTTTGGCCAGGATACCGGGGTTACACCCCTACTCTTTACGAGAAGTGCCATGGGATTTTTAATGACCACAGAGTGTCAGGACCTCGGTTTATAGTCTCATCTAAAAGACGGATATGTCTTTATATGCTTTGAAAATCTGCTTCTGCTTTTATCCATCTTATTTGGCAATGTTGAAGTAAGCTAATATGTTCTGCTAATATGTTAGACTTCAGATTCATTTGTTGCTATTGGTTAAATGACTAGTAGTAACAAATCAAACTGCTTAAACTACATTCAATTATAAAAAAAAGCTAAATCACGCTACATTAGAATTAAAATATTATGTTTATGTTATGTTATAAAAATACCAGTTTGCAATATCAGTCAGCATAATCAGCTGTTTTGAATGGCTAAAAATGAATGAAAGTGAATGACACCACAAACCTCAACATAATAAAGTAACTGGCCTTGAAAAATAAGGTGGATAGTACAGCAATTTAAAGGAATTAATTTAATTCTTTTAATTTTTTTTCACATGTTAAAAATGTGTATATAGCATAGCAGTATGATGAATCAAATATTGTGTAAAATGCAACACAATTCATCTCCAAACTTTATTTGTATAAAGAGAGAATGTATTTTATTTTGAGCTGCAGTACTGCCTCGAACAGCAGATGGCGATGGCGTCTTGCATTTTAACTACAATGTGCTGCAATGAGAAGTTGTATGGTATATCAAATTGTCATTATATTTATATATATATATATATATATATATATATATATATATATATATATATATATTTATTTTATTTTTTATTTTTTTGTAGCATCTGGAAATGTGCCATTACTGGGAGGAAATTTCCAAACTGGTGTCGGGAGAGAGTCCAGAGCTGCCACTCTGCAGAATGGTGAGCATTTATAAACTATATGCCAGCAAAGAAGAGTTTTCATGCCCTTCATATAGCCTACATTTACCCTTCGTGTTAAAAAAATAAAGTCTTAAATCACAGAAACTACTTTTCAGAAGATTATGAAAAAAGTCTCTCATGCTCACCAAGACATTTAATTAATCAAATTGGGATACATTGGGATGTATTAAAGCATAATAAAATAACATGTTTCTATTCTAATGTGTTTCAAACGTCATTTATTCTTATGATGTCTAAACTGAAGTTGAGTGTCTCATGCTCCTTCATAAAGCACTCTGATATCCACATTTGCTGCTCAAAAGGTCTTTTTTTATTAATTGTTGTATGTTGAAGACAATGCTATTGATATTTGTGGAAACTAGTTATTTCTTAAAGAGTTATTTTTATAAAGTTATTTCATATAAAAAGTTAAACAGAACAGGATTTATATAAATTAAATTATTTTTAAATATCATTATTAATATATCTTCGTTAACTTTTTGTGCATCTCTGCTGGATGATAGAATTATTGGGGAAAAAACTACTGATTCCAGCATTTTTAACTGAAATATATTCTGTGTTGGATGATTTTCATGTAATCAATAGATTTTAATTACTTTGTCTTGATTCTTCATACAGACATATATATTTTATTTATTTACATCAATCAAAGATCATGCACTCTTTTTTCATTTGCTGTATAGCAGGGGTTCTTAGGACCTTAGAAAGGTCTTAAAGTCCTAATTTGCCTCTTTTATGGCTTAAAAAGTTGAAATTGAGAGCAAAAGTAACTAACATTACTAGCTTAATAAACAACTAATTAACTGTTTAATAATATTTAGGAAGGTAGAAGTTTTTGAGTAGGTTTAGGGTTACTTTATAATACTTTCATACTTTTAACTACTAATTATCCTGCTTTTTTTAATGCTTCTTTTCTGTAAGTTATTTACAGTTACTTTAAAAAGTGAATCCCTGCAAATAATGCTACTGTATGCATGTCTAGGATATCCTCTTAGAAATAGCAGAGAAAAAAGGTAAAAAACTCCAGAAATCAACCTTTATGTCGAGATAAGGAGAAAATTAAGTTGTGATCATGAGAAAGCAACTTTTGATATGTCGAGATCACAAAAATATAATAACGCATGACGTCTAAGGACGTTCGTAAATAAGCCAGTAGTTAATAGCAAGAATTGAGCTAAACTTGTGTTACAGAACTTTGAAAGGATCAAATCATGGCATTTTACCTAAAGGGGTGGTCCACTACGATATCATATTTTAAACTTTAGTTGATGTGTAATGTAGCTGTGTGAACATAAACAACATCTCTGAATGTAGTATGCTCAAAGTTCAATGCAAAGGGAAACATTGCCTTTTACACAGTTAGCTTAACAAAGCCTACAGCGAATGACTACAAAAAATGCATCCGGTTTAGTGAGATCACAAGTGCTTCAGGTTACGCGCATTCACCACATACATCCATCCTGCGCAGCGAAGGGGTGTGGCCAGAGGTGCTATAATGTTATAACAGAGAAAGCTAAAATGCCGTCCAAACACTGCTATTTTCACTGAGCTTGTGGAAGGACACGACACAAAGAGAGAAGTGCTTACAGTTTAATTTTAATTATATTCCAGAGAATTATAAAAATATATATTGCTAGCATTTGACAAAGGACAGCTTCCAAAATCTCTTCCAGTTCAGTGCTGAATTTGGCTAAAAATTCCTCAAAGAAGGAGCAGCTCCAACCATAATAGCAGAAGCTGTGGATTGTGAGCCACATCCTGTTAGTAATTTTATTTGTTAAAATTGATCTATATCATGCACAGTGTCTAGCGTTAAAGGTATGTTGTAGCAAGGACGTAAAGAAGTATGTAAACAATGGGAAATGCTGTTTGGCACTGCTAATAATTTAGCTGCAAATTCATCAGTCAAACCGCTGTAAACAGCCACAATCTTCAGCAGCGCTGCAGTCTCTCTCTATGCAGCTGCTTTCCCTGCGTTCTACATCTCAAATAATGAACTCTCAAAGGATATGTGAACATTTCAGATTACTTACACATGCTTATTCCGAATATATGTGAAAGACACTTGTCAGATTTTATTTTAGAGAGTAGGCGTGAGGTTCAGCTGTGTCCTCTGTGTCATTTTCTGTCTGATTTAGGCTCAAACTGATACAGCTCCTCTGACTGCCAGTGCAAAAGCTCATGCTTGTAGGGGCGTGTCACTTTTCCTGGTGACATGAAGCCAATCCGTGAATCACAGCACATTATGTTAGCTGACCAATCAGAGCCTCTTGAGTGTGGACCTTTCAGAGGAACTAGGAAATATGACAGTCGTTTTCATGTTAGCTGAGTAGCTGTATATAATCTAAGATATATGAAGAAATAACGTGATTTTCTACAAGTGAAGCATGAGCACACATAGCTTTGCATCTTATAAACACAACCAAGACCTAAAAATACACTCTGGACCACCCTTTTAAAAAAAGTCTTCCTCTATTTTGTTTTCTAATACAAATATCCAAATATGCTTAAATCTAGCTGAAGTCTTATCTTCCAAATGATTAAAAATATATAATTTATGCTTACAAACAAATATCTGTCAATAGCATCTCTCATTATTAGATGGTGGTGTTTCACTGACAATTCTCAACTTGTACAGTATTGTGTGTGCTTGAGATGTCCATATAATGTTCCATGCCATTAAACTACATGATTGTGCAAGATGGTTCTTCGGCATATGCGTTGTGTGTTCATTAGAAAAGGGGGATTCTTTGGAAGCTGTGGGCTTGTGTAATGTGGTTTCAAGTTAAGCGTGTGAGGTTGGTTTCAGCCAGATGGTAATGGTTGTTTTTGAAAGAGGCTTATTAAGCCTGAGAAGTCAGAAGGTGTGGTGGGTTTATGTGCTTTTGTGTAGCAAGCGATGAATCAGTTTGGGTCAGACAAGCGTATGGTCTGGGAGTGCGCTGGGAGGGAAATGCAAAGGCCACTTTATTTGTGTGCATGTGAGGGAATGTACACGTGTGATTAATGACCACACGTCTGTATTGAGATTTATACTATCTGTGTGTGGGGAGAGAACAAAAGATGCTCTGTGAGATCTTCGGAGTCTGTATAAACAGACCTGCTTTCAGCCGTAAGATGCTGAACTCCCACTCTGAAGAGCTCATATCTACTCTCCAACAGCCCGTCTAGAGCAGGTGCTCCTATATAATGGAACTAGACCTTTAGTTTGTAGTATTTGTAGAGATGAGCTTAATAGCTAAACTATACTTTTTTTTAAACTTTATTTTTATTTAACTAAACTTAAAAAACACAGAATTTAAAAGAAAAATTAAAATGTGCTATATAAGCATTACTTTTTACTCAGCTGTCTGGAATACTTGATCCTGTAATATGCATGTTAATCCAAAAGGACAGCCTCTAAATAACACTTTCTCATCTGGGTACTTTGAATCATGTTAACCATCATGAATATGTTCAGATTCATGTATATGCTACACTGTATTTTTTATTTTTTTAATAAAGGTTTTATGTTTTGTGGCAAGTAGCCCTGTAATAAGCTGGATAAAGGACATCCAGTTTTTTTTTAATATTATATTTTTAATTTCTTAAAGCAACATAGAGCAATACAAAAAGCAACAACAATTATAAAGACAAAACGGTAAAAGCAATTAAAAAAAAATTAAAA
The DNA here is from genome assembly GCF_903798145.1 of Danio aesculapii. Lineage (NCBI taxonomy): Eukaryota > Metazoa > Chordata > Actinopteri > Cypriniformes > Danionidae > Danio > Danio aesculapii. Next base: position 20,074,216 of record NC_079447.1, on the reverse strand, counting down.
AGGACATAACACAGAAAAAAATGAAGATTTTAAAACCATTGTTACATCAGTTCCTCCAATATTATACATGGGTCAACAATGTTACACGTATACATCTAGGCCAGTGGGCGCAGGCAATATAGTGATCTTGCAGATGATAACAGGGTTATACATTTAAACTGTTATCCTGGGCATTTGACAAATAATTAAAAAAGGGTTTCCAGGTGGCTTCGAAGCCGGCAATGTTATCAGAAAGATTGTGTCTTAGTCTCTCTAAATGTATAAAGTGGTAGAGAATTCTGAAAGCCAGGATTTAAAAAGTGCAGCTGGTTGTTTTTGTGAAATAAAGACCTTCACTCTTACAAAAGTCCTCCACTTTGTTTTGGGCTGCTGATAAGTCTGTCTGGTTTTACTCTGTCATTATAACTGCCTGGATGTGCTTTATCCCTTGTTTAATGTGATGCATTAATTGCACATTAGACGGGGATAGGAAAATGTATTCTGACCATAGTTTTCTGACCATAGCTAAGGGGACAAAACATTTGTGTCAACTTTTCCATGCGTGGTTATTTTTTTTGATCATTTGATCAAGTTTTTGATCTGAAAATAAATGTTTATGCAAGTTAAATAAATTGGTTTCATTTTAAAACTACAGATTTCATATTTTAAATGTATGTTTAAATGTTTGACAAAATAAATTCCATTCATTCCAGTTAGGATTTTATATTTTCATTCATTCATTCATTTTATTTTCGGCTTAATCCCTTTAATTATCAGGGGTCACTACAGCAGAATAAACCAACTTATCCAGCATATGTTTTACGCAGCGGATGCCCTTTCAGCTGCAATCAATCACTGGGAAACACCTATACATACACTACGGACAATTTAGCTTACCAAATTCACCAAAAGCATATGTCTTTGGACTTTTGGGGAAACCGGATCACCCGGAGGAAACCCACGCGAACACGGAGAACATGCAAACTCCACACAGAAATGCCAACTGACCCAGCCGAGGCTTGAACCAGCAACCTTCTTGCTCGACAGCGCTACCCACTGCACCACCGTACCACCCTGATTTTATATCTTATAAAGTAAAAATAATAATTTCAAATCTTTACAATTTTTTTTCAAGTCGTTAATCTCAGGCAATTCTTGGTTCAAACCCCAAAAGAAGAAACCAAGAGTTTTCTTTCCTGTTGTGTGGTCCCGCTACTAACTTTTCTGTGATTAATCCTGCTGTATATGTGCTGTGAAGGGCCTGACTGTGGTGTTTTGTTTGTGTTTTATTCAGCGAAGCGACAGATAAATCACCTTGGTCATCAGCTTCAGATGAATCAGCACTGTCTGGACACTGCCTTGAACTTTTATAAGATGGCTCTCTCCAAACATCTGACCAAAGGACGCAAATCAACTCATGTCATTGCCGCCTGCCTCTACCTCGTCTGCCGAACTGAGGGAACACCTCGTATCCTTTGGCCGTGAGGTGTTTGTTTTTAAGGGGTTATATATAATGAATGGGCACATAGGTGATAAATATTCTCAAAAAGTAAAGCACCAGAGTTTGTGCCTAGTGTCTCAGTCAACCATAGGAATTTAAGAGAGCACTTCAGTGTTTTAATTATACAGATTTTCTGTATTTTCTCAGATATTATGGCTGTGTTTATGATGATGTACTAAAGTTGTATTTAGCATTCTGCTAAATTTTCAGAGGAAAATCCAGTCATTTTAATTGGAGTTTTGAAAGATTTCCCCAAGACAGTTTTAGAAAGATAGTTTTATTTCACTACATCAGATTACATTTATTGAAAATAAGAAAAAGGTCCATATCAGTTTGCTAAAATATAAAAAATCTCTATAAAAAGTATATTAAAAAACAAATAAAATTTTTTTAGCTTCACAGTTTTAATCTTATTTCTATATTATTACCTGGAGTTAATCTTTTGAAAAGCTGCTTGGTTTGAAAGTGACTTTTTCCATGAGCTGTGCTTCATACACTGCCATATTATTGCTAATAGGCAATATTGTTAATATCAACATGCTATTTTTTACTATTCCAGCAGTTTATGTAATATGTATATTGTACAGTTTGCAGCATGCACAACACACTTTACAAAATACTTTATGCGGAAATGCAGTTTGCTTGCTTCCTCTTTTCAGTAAAATGAATGAACTGCCAATTCTGCAATCAGTATTTTGATTTAAACGTTAACAAAAACAATTTTTCTGCGAAACTGAATGGCAAAAACAACCATTTTTTTATTGCATCTTTTTATTACTCACAAAACACATTGACAAACCAACTGGCAATGCCCATTTTAATGATGCAATGCTAAAGAAAAACAGAATAAACTATATTCTATTTTTACGCACACACACACACACACACACACACACACACACACACACACACACACACACACACGAACATACACACACACACACACGTATACGTATATATATATATATATATATATATATATATATATATATGCTTGTATTTATAAATAATAGTAAAATAACATACATGAATTCAATTATGACATACTATAACTGAAAATGTAGCCTAAAGAAACATCAATAAAATCCAAGTAAGGAGTCCAGACTTGATGAAAAGCCTCAGTGGACATATGTATGACACGGGTAAGGAATTTTAAGGGAATCATTTCCCTAATAATATTGTGCCACACTTTCAAGGATGGGGGTTTGTCACGGATCTAGTTTATCATTTTATTTTTCCCGACAACAAAGGCTAAAATGTAAAATGTTAAACGATTAATAAATTTCTCAGGCAAACATCAAACCGGGAGACCTAAAATCAAACACAATGGATCCAACTGTAGCTAAAGTCCAAACATACGGCTCATAAAAGTAACAACTTTTGACCAATAAGTTCTAATAATTGGACAATTCCATAATAAATGGGAGTACACTTCCACCTAAAACAACCATTTTTTATTATGTCATGGCTATATAGTGTACCTTCAAATGATTTACAGCAGTGGTCCCCAACCACCGGGCTGTAGAGCGGTATCAGTCTGTGGATCAGTTGGTGACTGGGCCATACAAGAAATCATTACTTATTTCTGTTTTATTTATTATCTGCGTCTGAACGATCTTTTATTTTCAAAACATCTTTTATTTTAAAAAATGACCGTATTCTCTTGGTTAAATCCTGGTCATTTGGGTGCCAAAATTGCGGTACAATTGTAAATCGTTGACCGGTCCGCGGTGAAACAAAATGCTTAACTGTAGCATATAGTAGAATTCTACTGATTGAAACGTTTATTAAAGGTCCAGTGAAGTGCTTTGAAATGTATATTTTTTTATTCAAAGTTTGAAGTAATCAAACTTTTTCTTTCAGTAACCTATACAGCTCTTACCTTAAATAATTTGCAGAGGAATAGCAAAATAGCATGAACAGGAAGTGATAAAGTGAACAAGAAGTGATAAAGTGACTCAGTGTCCCTGAGAAAGAAAAGTTTCAGAAGTAGAAAGTTTGAGCTTGAGGGGTCCTCTGTGGTGGAGGTTAGTCAGTGCTGTTGATTTGCTCTCCTCACGTACATCTGTCTGCATTCCACACCACACACAAACACTCACAGCGCCTGATGCTTTAGTCATATACCCTCGGCTTTCCTGTGTGTGAACACTCATGATTATTTTAGTAATAACCATCCCACACTCTCACACTGACTCATTGAGTCTGGGTCTCACACAGGTTGTTTTCTTTAGCGTGTTGAAAATGATCCGTTTCCTGTTTGGCCTACGATTTAGCAAGAGCCTCATCTGGAGTTTGAGATGGGATCCTGCTTATAAGATGAGATGGCTTTTTCAGAGTGTTTTTGTGTGTTCAAAGAGAGGTCGGAAATAAGGTAGGGTGTGTCTCTCAAGAGATGACATTACACGCTGAAAAAGTGGACTGGGACACCCAGCTAGTTATCGTACAGTTCTTTTTGAAATCCTGTTAGGATCAGTGATGATAACAAGCAGTAATTGAACTTTAAATCGGGAGCTTGGTACTTCTGCGTCTTTTATTGTATTGTGGCTTCCTATTAGAAGTGTACACCAATATGACCATTTGAACCTTAATTTTGAAACTATGGTTCAGTATTTTTTTGGGTAGACACTACCTGACAAAAGTCATGTCGCCTATTTAAGTTTTAGGATCAACAAATAATAACTGGACTTCTAGTTGATCATTTGGTATCAGAAGTGGCTTATGTGAAAGGCAAAGGCATCTAGATTACGCTTATTTTACCAAGATAAAATATGATCATGCCTTGATTGTTAATTATTTACTTAGGACAGTAAGGTCTGACTTTGTTTAGACAAAAGTCTTGTCACTTAAGAGAAATAATGTACAGTATAGAATATAAAGTCATGGTGCAGTGGAAAAAGAATTACTATTGTGTATGACTCCCATGAGCTTGGAGGACTGCATCCATACATCTCTGCAATGACTCAAATAACTTATTATTAAAGTCATCTGGAATGATAAAGAAAGCTTTCTTGCAGGACTCCTAGAGTTCATCAAGATTCTTTGGATTCATCTTCAATGCCTCCTTCATCTTACCCCGGATATGCTCAATAATGTACATGTTTGGTGACTGGGCTGGCCAATCCTGGAGCACCTTGACCTTCTTTGCTTTTAGGAACTTTGATGTGGAGGCTGAAGTATGAGGAGCGCTATCCTGCTGAAGAATTTGCCCTCTCCTGTGGTCTGTAATGTAATGGGGAGCACAAATGTCTTGATACCTCAGGCTGTCGATGTTGCCATCCACTCTGCAGATCTCTCGCACGCCCCCATACTGAATATAACCCTAAACCATGATTTTCCTTGCCCAAACTTGACTGATTTGTTTCAAAATCTTGGGTCCATGCGGGTTCCAGTAGGTCGTCTGCAGTATTTGTGGTGATTGGTATGTAGTTTAACAGATGATTTGACTTTTGTCAGGTAGTGTAGAATTAAGTTTTAAAGGCACCATAGAGACCCTGTGTCTGTCTTTAATAAATTCAGTTATAATTGCAATTTCTCAAGATCAACGAAAAAAAAATGGTCAGGTAATTCTGTAAACTATTTAGGGAGTTATATTCCTTGCATTAAATGCTAAAGTTACCAACATAGCCCAAACTATTAAATTAAATGGCTATTTTTGGCACACATAAGCAATTATGATTCATTCATGTTTATTTTGTGCTAAAAAAAAGAATGACATTTTCTCTCCATTGGTATTTAAAATGAGGCGCTTGTATGCAGCATCAAAACATTGGTTTGAATTAAGCAGGCGTAATTTGTAAGACAAGTCTTTTCTTTATTAAAATAATAAGTTTCTTTTAGTTATTGGACAGGAGGTAAACCGTATGAAGTCCTGTAAAGTTTTAATCAAGTATCAACTGAAATATTGACCTGGGGATTTAAGAATATTGACCAAAATAAAAACCAATATACCATTTAGTGTTACACACCTACTCAAAACAATAAGTAGATATAAGTTAGTTTTAAACATTTTACAGAATAGCTGTGCTGGTAACTTGACTATGCATGTGTTGTCTTTTTGTCGTTTTAATGGTAATCGACATTCAGTCCACCAGCAAGCGGGTCAATAGATAACATTCACAGATGGATGGGTGTTTAATTGCACCAGTTTAATCGGTTATATAAGCTGCAGTACTCTGCATGTGAAAACGATTGTGTGTGAGGTGTTTTATTCTGTTTACATTTAACTTCTGCAGTCTAAAAATGCCACCACAGTGACACTTCCATTTGTGTGCATTTGGATTATCATGGGCAATGCTGCTCGCTTTCACTTGTCCTAAATAGAGGCAATAGAAGTTGACAGTATGTGGCTTTCCCTCTTACTGAGATTATGTAATGTACGTGTTCAGTCAGACGTCTGGTAGGGTTACATAAGAACTCATGAGAGCACTTTCGCTTTTTGCCCAAGAGGATCAGGGCTGTGTGAGGGAGAACAATGTTCTTCTCAATCTCCTCTGTGCATGGTAAATTTAACAAAAGACTTATTTGCATTACTTTCTGAAAAATAAAGTCTGAAATGGCTTCTTTCTCTCACATTATCTCGAAAGCAGAAATCTGTGTGAGTTTGTGGATTGTTGTATTATTCAATTTATTTATTAATTTTTTTTAAAAAAATTGACTTTTCATTTATTTTTTAAGTGCTTAACTCTGAATCTGTAATTATTAAGGTTTTTAAAGGTCATTTGTGTTAAAAGTGTACTGAAAAATCATTCTCCAGTAAAAGTACCTTAACTTACCCAAAAATGTAGTGTGAGTAAAAGTATGTTGTAAATATTGCTCAAAGTATAAGTAAAAAGTAGCCCTTTTAAAAGTACTGGAAGAAGTGAGTAATATGATGTGAAAGCTTGATGCGTTTACATGCTATTTGTGCGTGCGCGCGTGTGCGTGTGTGCGTGTGAAAACACAATATTCCTTAGGGAATTTAGCGTTTGTTTGTGGCCATTCGATTTCAGCCCTCATACAGTTGACATCGTCATCTAAACAGTCTCTCAATCATTGTGTAATGATTTTGTGTCGTCTGGGGCAGTTTCAATACATTCTACATGTTCACTGCATTTGTAAAGCGCCAGTGTCTTGGGATTATTCTATATGATGCAATTATTTTTTAGGGGTTTTTAACCTTTATTTTGATAGGACAGTGGAGATTTACAGACAGGAAAGTATGGGGAGCAGATATTGGGGAAGGGTCGGCAAAGGACCTTGAGCCGGGAATCGAACTCAGGTCGCCGTGAGCACCTCGGTGCTATGTGTCAACGCATTAACCACTAGGCTATTTTTCTACACGCAATTTGATTGGTTGGGAATCACATGACTGATTATTCTGCTTGGCCAATCAAATAAAAAATAAAGTAGTGACTGCAGGCTGAAGGAAAATAGTGGAGTAAACGTAGCGATACAGCACTAAAGGTGTTCTCAAGTGAAAGTAAAAGTACACAGACTAGTACAATACCTGAGAAAACCTACTCAATTACGGTAATTTGAGTATTTGTAATTTGTTACTTTACATCACAGGTCACTATGCTGATCAAGCAAACCAAACAGTAATAAGTCGTAAAGGTTGTGCCCACCAATTCAATTATGTCGTCAAGTCTCATCGTCATTTGCCAGAAGGTGGCATCACTGTGATCGAAGGCACAAAGTCCCTGATAACTAGGCCTAGACCGAATCTGTGGACATTTTTTGCTATTTATGCTGAGAATTTTGTAAAAAATCACAATTATTTTGGAAGTTTCGTAACTAAAAACTTAATAAATAAAGAAAAAAAACAATACCTTTTTTAACTTTTATTTAATATTTACAATGCAAATCCTATTAGATCCACTTATTAGGAAAGCAAAGCAAGTCTCTCATATAATAAATCTACTAAAAGACAAAATATTATTTTAAAAACTGTTTTGTAAATAAATCAAATAAACTCTTTTATATTAGTCAGTATTATTACTAAAATTAACTTAATCTGAATTAATATAAATTTACACACATTTACACAAGTAAATAAATAGACTCAATGATGGGCTAAAAATCTGCGGAAATCTGCAGATTCCGTGTTGGCCTATTGATAACTGATAAATACCCATTACTATGGAAGCATCAGCCAATAAACTTTCAGCATATTTTAGGCCAAGCGAACATGCCGAGCATTATAAAATTAGTGAGGTCTGTTTGACTCTGGGCCTAGAGATCTGTGGAAAAATGTAAAAGGATAATACACTATTGTATTATTAGACATGTAGAAGAGAACTTTACACTATTTTTCCTTCACACTATTTTTCCTTCATATTTTGCATTCAAATGCAATACGTACAGTAAGGTACAAATAATAATTCTGTTTGACTTTCGTGAATTAGTTAGAAATAAAAGTTATTTTCCCCTCCTCCTCTGTAAAACCACTGCAGTGCAGTTGTCTAGATTCTTTAGGTCATTATTCAAATTTCCAATTAATTATTAACTGTATCAACTTTATGATTTGGAAAGGTAATTTTAGGTCATTTACAAAATGTCTCATAGTCTCACAAATATATTGGAAGTCCTCAGGCAACATAGTTATTAATGTGTGGCAGTTTTTAATAAGATTTGGCCATAAATAGTGGTATAAAGATGCAAAAATTATAAATATTTTTTGTATAGCAATTGCCCTGTAATGGCTACACATGTTATCTTTCATTATTGATTTAATATTTTTATCCATGTCTGGCATATGTCCATAGAATTCCTGAACCACAACAATTGCAAAGAATTACTCCAATAATCAGCATATAATTAGTTATTCATTCATTCATTCATTTTTTTTTTTTCGTTATCAGGGGTTGCCACAGCAACATTTATTTATCAGGGGTTGCCACAGCAGAATGAACCGCCAACTTATACAGGATATGTTTTACACAACGGATGCCCTTCCAGCTGCAACCCATCACTGGGAAACACCCATACAGTCTCATTCACACACATACACTCCGACAATTTAGCTTACCCAATTCACCTATAGCGCATGTCTTTGGACTGTGGGGGAAACCAGAGCACCTGGAGGAAACCCACGAAAACACGGGGAGAACATGCAAACTCCACACAGTAATGCCAACTGACCCAGCCAGAACTCGAACCAGCGACCTTCTTGCTGTGAGGCGATAGCGCTACCCACTGCACCATCGCGCCGCCATAATTACTTGTATTATTTCAAAAAATACAAGCAGCTATAAATTTGTATAAATTCTGCATTTCTATGCTGACCTGAAAACCTTTAGCTAATTTTGCATGTGTAATTAATATGTGCGATTCCTCACTGGAAAGACTGATTCCTGATGTACTATATCTAGAATATGATCATTAGTTTAACAGGGCCATCCATAATCCAGCAATTTCAGATTATCTCTCATGGTTGCCGTGGGGACCAAAATCCCACAATGACTTTTTTAATGGGATGTTTTAATACACTTTGTCTTGATTGGACAGGTGTGCTGGTCTCCATGGACACAAAGTACTAGGTTGCCAGGAGACGGGGAATTCCAGGGTTCATGGGTTGGTGATTCAGTGGAGCTTTGCTCAAAGAGGGAAAATGTCAAGAACACAGAGCAAATCTGACCACAGTCCCTGCTTGTTTTTCAGTCTGTTTGTTTTTTTTCTGCAAGTGCTTATATTGCTGATATTGAAGTTGTTATTGCATGATAACAAAAGTCCTTACAGATTAAATAGTACATTTGTAAACCAGTTGTGCAGGCTTGAATTGACTGTCAAATACAGTAAATTTAAGATCTGGATAATTTCTTTAATGCACTTTCTCAGATATGCTGCTTGATTTGAGTGACCTCTTGCAGGTAAGATTTGCATATTTTACCAATACTACACCTACTGTATAAATGCATATATAAAGTATACAGTGCTCAGCATACAGTATACGAGTACACTCCTCACAAATCTCTCATTTAGATTAATATTTTCAGTAGGATGCTTTACAATATTAAATATGTGCTTATACATTAGATTAGGAAGTACTGAAACCAATTCTGGAGCTAATCTGATCAAATAAATTATGATAACGCTGACTTTTTCCAACCCAAAAGCTGTCCAAAACCTGCCCAAACGCAGAAAAAAACACCCAAAATATTAGACTAATATTTTATGTCATTTAAACCAAGTTACTTTAACTGTCATAATTTTAACTATACAGCAACCAACACCAGCAGTCACAGAAACACAACATAACCAGATCACACCAAAACACTGCCCTCTTTCACCCACACACTGCACAAAATGTTGTGTATTTTACACTACCTATTAGAGTATGTTTTGCTTTCGAAATTGGGTATAAATTCATCCAATTTGGCGTTTTAAATTCTTTTGAACATACTTAGGTGCTGCAGTGTTTGTCAATCAGACAATGCATCCATGTTTGTTCTTGCTGTTAATTGCAGGAAAAAATGGTCTATAAAAGTGTCGTGATAAACTGCTTTGAGTTTAACTGCAGGTGCTGTGTGATGCGCGTGCACGTGAAGGGGAGTCAGATTTGACCATAGAGTCAGATTTTGATATAATTTTGCTTCAGTTCCTCTTGTGGGTGGGCTCATTGTGCCGTTTGCGCTATGCACTGGTCACTACGAACTGAATGGAGTAGGAGCAGATGGTTAGGTTGCATATAAAATTGACATTTCAAAACCGCCCAAATTTTGTCTACCCGCCAATGCCATTGTTACCTGCATGATCAAATTCCAAATGCGCCCAATCTGGCAACACTGGACAACGCTCCAAAATTAGGACAACCAAATTTATATGTAAGGGGAAAATTATAAATAAAAAAATGTAAAAAGAGCAAAATTGAAGAGAAACAAAAAAATTTAAATAATTTTCTTGAAATATATCTGCTCAATAAATCTGTTTTGTTCAAATGCATCGATATATATATGACCTATATTTACTGAAAAATGGATAAAAATATTCTGTTTTAAAACTGGTGTACTCATTTATGCTAAGCACTATGTCTGTCTGTCTGTCTATCATGCATTGTATTTTATAACCATAGATTTTTAGTTTTCCAGAAAAATAAATAAAATGTACATAATAAACATAGAAGTCACTTGAAAATAATGAATCCTTTGGATTTACTGTCTTCTTTAGGTACGGGTTTCAATAAAATCTTAATATTTGTTTCATTTGATAGAGGTCTGCTAATATTTCTTCCTAATTTCAAAGAAATTGTTGCCATTTAGGGAAATGTTGATTTATTTTTATTTATTTATTTATTAATTTTTTTCTAAAAAAAAAGTGTTTCCTTGATAAACCATTAAACCTAGACAAACATATCAGTTCGGTTATTGGCTCCAGTTTTTATCAAATCTGCTTGCTGTCTAAAGTCAAACATTTCTTAAAGCTCACCACTCTAGAGATAGCTGTCCAGGCTTCTATTACATCATGGTTAGACTAATGCAATGCACTTTACTGGTGCATTTCAAAATCTCAAATTTCTCTCCTTCATTTGGTCCAAAATGCTGCTGCGAGATCCCTCTTCTAAATGGCCTCCATTGGCTGCCCATCCAATTCAGAATTTATTTTAAAGTGCTTTTACTGGTATGTACGTAAATCCCCAACCTATCTCTCAGAGCTGTTGCACTTTTACACTCTCTTAGATCAAGTGATCATAATCTTCTTTTAGTTCCTCAGTCCAGACTCTGTGGTGGGTCATCGGTTATGGAACACTTTGCCCCTTGAGATTAGAATGGCTCCATCACTATCTATTTTTAAATCTCTCCTAAAAACCTACCTATTTAGCTTGGCTATTTAATATTATTTTAATAGTCGTTTCTCTTGTCTTATTTTTATGTTTTTATATTGTCTTTTTACTTTGTCTTATGTACAGCACTTTGGCCAGTCTTGTGGCTGTGTTTAAATGTGCTCTATAAATAAATGAACTTGAACTTGTCAAAAACATTATAAAAAATATGCCTGAAAACATGGCACAATTCGTTTTTTAAATTTGGACAAATAAGCAGATGTTTAATATGTTAGCATATAATAGGGAACAAACTAACAAAGTAAACATTCCAAAATAATGGTATAATTTGGAATTTCCCATTTTGAATGAAATTCGAGCAAAAGCACAATAGATGCACTTTCACTGTCATTCCCAGACTTGTGAACCTAGTGGTTTATAAAATGTGCATGTATTAGTGTGTGAAAGCCATCTTCTTCCAGCTGGTGTGTCCTTTTTATATTTTTACCATCACAACTGTCCTATTAAACCCCCTCCCAATCCCACATGCTAACACACAAACCCTGTCCACTGCACCATTTGAGTCAGAAGGCGATTTGAGCAGAGAAAGGACCCATAAATTCCTTCACTCTCCCCCAGACAGTGAAGCTCTTTTGAGGCACAAGGCTGCCGCCGCCCCTCTCAGGTCAGGAGTGTGTGAGGGCTGTCCTACTTTTCAGTGGTCGTGACCTCTGACATCCACCATAAGAGACTTCTCTTTAATGCCTTGGGGCCCAGATGGAAGAAATAGGGTGTCTGTTTTTTGTGCACGTGCATCGTTCGTCATAGATATCTAATTGTTAAGGTGGTCCAAGAAGATAAGTGTTGAGTTATATGATGTTTAAAATGTGTTTCGTGAAATATTTTGTTATTGTAGCTCATCCTCCAAGGATAAGACACAGATATAGAGTTTGTGAGAAAGTTGAAGACTCTGTGGTGATGCTGGTACACATCCAAAACCAAGAGCTATGAACTCGGCAACCTTCAGCATCTGTTAAAATACACTGTGTTATTACCATGCCTTTCTGTCCCTTCATTTCTCCTCTTTACTCTATTGCTTACTTTCAGCTTTATATCTTTTACTCTCATTCCCACCATCTGTCTCTCTTTAATCTTGACCGCAGATTTGTGTTTGTCTCTCTTTCTGTCTTTCTCACTCAAGGTGAATGTGTACGTTTTGGGAAAAACATTCCTTGTTTTAGCCAGAGAGCTGTGTATCAACGCACCAGCTATCGGTAAGCATCAAATAAATGACATTGCCATTTTCTATCATGCTTTGCTAATCTACTTTGTACTGCTACTGTGTAGTGCTGCTTTTAATGCCCAGAGGGTACTATCCAACTGTAAATGAAACTTTGCAGTGTAAACCATTTACCATGAATTGATTTGCTGGAGAAACAATATAAGACAAAATTCAGACATGGTTTACCTCCTTATGTCCTGTGTGTGAATTATACATTGATGATTGGAGGGGTTTTTCAGTAGTAGTAATAAAGTTTTGTCTTTATTATATATTTTACGTGTTTTTATGAGTAGGGTCTGTCTGCGGACTGTTAGACGGGCGTTACATGACGAGGCCTTAGGGGCGTAACTTGTAGTATGTTAGAAGCGTAACTTAAAGTTGGAGACCCACATGTCAAAACGATGTTGTCGTTGCTGCTACAACATCTACACCGACCACAACTTTAAACCCAACCATCATCGTTATCAACGTCTATACTTCCCCAAACCTAAACCCAACTATCATAGTTATTAATGTCTACACCTACCCCAACCCTTAACCCAACTAACAGTTACTAACTTCTACACCTACCCCAACCCTTAACCCAACCAACAGTTATTAACGTCTACACCTACCCCAACCCTTAACCCAACCATCACAGTTCTTAACGTCTACACCTACCCCAACCCTTAACCCAACCATCACAGTTCTTAACGTCTACACCTACCCCAACCCTTAACCCAACCCTTACAGTTCTTAACATCTACACCTACCCCAACCCGTAACCCAACATCAGTTCTGAATGTCTACAACTTCCCCAACCCTAAACCCAACCATCACAGTATTAATGTCTAGACCTACCTCAACCCTTAACCCAATCATCACAGTTATTAACGTCTACACCTTCCTCAACCCTAAACCCAACCATCACAGTTATGAATGTCTACAACTTCCTCAACCCTAAACCCAACCATCACAGTTATGAATGTCTACAACTTCCCCAACCCTTAACCCAACCATCACAATTATTAACATACAGCGGTGAGTTGCGGAGGCTTTCATACTTGATGCGCTCGCCATTGTACAGTTATTTGCAACCACAGGGGTGACACAGAGTAGACTAACTGTCATAGAAAAACAGATGAAGAAGTCAGCGTGTGGAGTTGCTATAATAGATGAATATAATATGTCAAATGAATAGGTTGTGGCTAAATTTGGAGAATACTCGCGAAACATTTGCTGAAAATGTTCTCTGGTATTTCCGCCGTCTTGCCTACATCTCATCTGCAAGTTACGCCTCTAGCTTACTACAAGTTCATCCCCTTCATCTTACGCCCCCGTCTTGCAGTCCGCAGACAGATATTATTAGTCTTTTTTTAGTCTACATGCAGATATAATCCCCTATTTTACAAGAAACGTGTTTTGTGAATACTTAAGATCTGTGCTCTAGAACTGCCAGAATCAGACTGTTGAATGATATTTTTCGTAACATTCATATTATACATTTTTAATTATTAATATTTAAGATATAGATCAGAAATCAGAGAAAGCTCTTTCTCACTATTAAAGAACAGTTTTGATGTCTTTCAGGGGGGATCAAGTGTTAATTAAGGGGGTCAGACCCCCCCCCCCCCAAACCCCCTTGTAATTCTCACCCTGCTTGTGTCACTTCAAACCTGTTTTTTTTTTTTTTTTTTTTTTTTTTAATGTCTCAGTGTTTTGTTTTTCTATTCATGCAATAAGGGTCTTTAGGGTCCAGTTTTCAGTTGACCTTGTTTACTTTTGTAACATTTTACAAACATAGCTGAAAAATTACTCAAAATATAACTAAAATATATAATGTGTTTGTATCAGCATGAGGGTGAGCAAATTATGATAGGAGTGTAATTTGAAAGCCTTGATAAAACCTTAAAGAAATCAACTGCACATCTGACAAAAGAGAAGAAAATACTGTTTGATGAATAGAAACAAAATGTTTATATTTTCCAGGCTCTTGAAACCTTTTTTTAGGTCACTCAGCATCAAGCTGTCAACAAATGATCAATTAAATAAGACAGAGTAAAAGCTGCCTAGTTTGAAGTGCAAACTGCCCTTTTGACCAATGTACACAGGCATGTTATGAATAATTAGAAATATAATATGTTTAAATTAAAGTGTGTTTTTAAAATAATGTTCTACGAAATAAATAACATCAGGGAGCATTCCTTTATATGTAAGGCAAAAAAAAAGAATCATATCAGAGGGTGTCGCATGTCCTCCATCTGTTGTGTCTTGCAGCTGAATTGTGAGTAAAGGCATTTATTTGAGAGGGAAAACCCCCCTCCTCTCTCCATTAATGGATCAGTCCAAGTACTCATGCATAAAAAATCAGTTCTGGAATCTGTCCCCCCTGCACCCCTGTCCCATTAGTACTGTCAGAGGAACACTGAAACTGGAAGGTCACTTTCCCACACTGCACTTCTGTCATTCCCTCTTGTCCAAAGTAGCTTAGCTCACTCCCATCTAGAACGGCGCTAACAGTGTAGAAGGCGTCCTGCTCCACCTGTACAGGGTGCTCGAACCATACTGGGAATGTTGAGCTAGAGCCGTCTGACACAAATTTTGTCAAGTTTTGTGCCAGAAGCACTCCCTGCCTCTTTAGTTCAATTCTCGCGCTATATTCCGCTTTCCCCCCGCTGGAGCCATACAGACCAAGTCCAGCAATAAACACGCGCTTGTCCACAGCGAACTGGATGCTGTCGCAGCGTCCACGGTAGCGCCACTGATTGCTTCGGTAGGCAGAGGATTGGAAGCGGTGGCAGCGTTGCGCTGTCAGCCCTTTTCTGGCAGTAACCGGGAATCCCAATGAAGGTTTTGTAGCTGCAGTGTACCACAGAAAGATGCTGTGTGTTTCCTCAAGGGTTAAAATGTTCACCTGCGCAGCTCCGTCTGCAAACTCCTGGAGTGTCATGGAAGGCAGGCGCACAAGGTGCAACGCTTTTCCCAACACAGAGCGCTGGTTCTGCGATGTAGGGCTCAGACCTTGTCTGCGACACTCTGCATCGGCCCATCCCAGGACTGCCTGGAACACCACAGACTCCTTCACGTTCAGGGTTTCCCTGTGCAGGATGCTTTCCAGTGTTGGCAGGTCAATCTCAGAGAAGCCTTCAGAGCGCAGTGCGAGCTCTGCCTGGGCGTCAATCACTTCCCAGCATCTCTGTGTGAGCTCCGGCTCCTCAAACAGACGACTCTGAGATAGCAGAACACATGCATTTCGCGCCTCCAGACTCGTCTCGAGGAAACCCACACATGCACGAGCCAGAGCAGATACCAGGTATTTCTTTGCAGCATAGAGCGTAGCCAAAACTGTGTCCGGTGCCAACTCTATCTCATCACTGTACATGTATCTGATGAAGAAGATGAAGATAAAGATTTAGGGTAAAATAAAGACAACGTGACACTGAGATCTATAGATCCTTTTCACATTTCAGTGTTTCTCAACAACAGAAGTCATCAAGTTGGGTAAACTTAAGAGTGCAGTGAATGGGAGAGTACCACAAATGCATTTTTTGCATTCCTGTTTGCTAAAATAAAACCAGAAAAACTACACAATATAGTTTTTATGACATTAAAAAAACAACAGCAGATAGAAGAGAGAAGCCCGTAGATGCTGAATTAGTGCATAGACCTTGCATATTTTTGCTTTTTGCAGTTTAATGCGAAGTAAAGCTTTGCAAATGTACATATGTTTTTCAAAAAATCTAAGTATTAAAATCTTTCAAAGATTTAAAATGCTGATGACCACTAAATGCGTCATCACAGTCTTGTGAAAAGGGTCCATTGTGATGTATATATCTGAAATGGGATCGTACTCATTATATTGTGTGGCTAGTGCTTTACATAGTGACTTCCAACTTTCCCAGGGAAAAACTACATCATTCCCATTCACAATCCATTAAAGGATCTCTAATAGCTCTAAAATAAGAGGGCAACCCTTTAACCAAGACATCACTGTCGGGCCCTCGGTGAACCCATCTGTTCTGGTTGGCACAAAAGCTGAGTCGCCCTGTTATTAATGCCCGGATGTGATTAGTGAGTCTTACTTGAGCAGGATGAGAAACGCAGCGGGTTCCACATCTGGAATATGGATATCAGAGTCCCCTTCTGCGAGATCCCCGTAAAACATGGCACAGAATACAGAGCTTCCCACTGCCAGCACATACTGAGAGAGGGGGAAGAGACAATCTGTCAGTGTTTTATCTTGTTGGGAAGCGTATTCCCTAAAATCTCCCAGGATGGCTCTCTTATCTGACACCTATTCCAGGTCTACTGATAAGCTAATGGGTAAAATCAGATGTGACAGGAGACAGACAAAACGTGTTGTGATTGTTGTAATGGAGTGGACAGGAGAGTGGTAGGAGGACTCACCTTGTGTGCTGGGACCCTTTGAGATTCACCAGGAGGTCCAACAATGAAATGGACATCTGCCATTTGTTCATTATTGAACATCAGTGCATTTCTGCATGAAAATAAATGAATACATTTAGTACTCATGTTATTAATGAATACAACATGTCAAATACAGCATTAATCCATTGTACAAATTATTTTAGCGCTTTTCCCCCTTTTATAATTGCCTCAACCTAAACCTCTTTTGGTCATTTACTGAAATTTTATAGTTTTTTTTCACTGTGGAATGCAGTGTGAGGAAGCAGCAAGGCATTTCAATAAGTTTTGAAACAGTTTTCACTCAAAAATTGCTTGTGAAATGTATTAGCAGTTACCAAAATTCCTGAAGTATAACCGATTACAGTAATAGAATGTGCAGTCACTTTTAACAAACCCTTAATTATGCCTTGAACCTCAAAAACTTCTGATTTGCAGATTATTAATAGTTATTAAAGCAGTAGTTAGGTTATTAGGTTAGTTGATGTTGATTAAGGATGTAGAATAAGAATATTTACTGACATCCACGTAGATGTCAATGGCAGAATTTTAAAACTTAGTACTAATAACAACAATGTAGTAAGCTTGTCTCTAATAAAGCTGGGTGATTGATCGAAAATTAATCAAAATCGACATTCAGAACCTATAATCGAACAATTTTTTTAGGTCTGTTTTTTAAATTACTTTCCCTACCGCGTGTGGAGTCACGTGACCCCCCTCTGTTTACACTTCTGCGTCGAGCGCAGCGTATGCTGGCTTCAGACGGTCGCATACCCCTCGCTGTGTCTGCGCCGACGCTGACCTCTCAAAATTTTTTAATACAAGTCACGACGACACATAGCGCAAGCTGTCTGCTTGGTAGCATTGTTGAGTGTGGGCGGCGAAGAGAGGACTAAAAAATAAAAATAAATAAAATAATCGTTCATTAATCGTAATAGAGTAAAAATGATCAATTAATCAAGACTTTGATTTCAGGCCAAATCGCCCAGCCCTAGTCTTTAAAATACATTACTGAAATGCATACTAGCGTTTAATGAATGAGTACCCGTATCTAACAAATAAGAACTATCTAAGAATAAGTAAAAAAAAAGTACTAGTCTCTAAAGAGTAAACGTTTTGTGCTATTTATGTGATCATGCACACACAAGTGAGACGAAATTGAAGCATTGAAATAAATAGGAAGATAGTTTCACTCAGTGGATACGTATGGTACTGCATCCAAACAAAAGCTTTTTAGAAACATCAAAGTCAAAACTCAAATGGAACTTTCAATTCATGGATTTTTTTCAGGTTTTGTGTAAAACAAATTAAAAATAAATATATTACATCTGGGAAAAGGTCTTTGATATTGGACAAGTGTCTATGAAAAAAGACTAAACCAGACCTGTTCTCAGACCAACCCGTTTTCTAAAGGATTTAAGATTTACAGTTCAAGTTGGAAGTTTAATGTCTTAATGTAACCACTTAAACGGTGGTTAACTTCTAATAAATGAATTGCAACTACTGCACAAATATAATTTTGTACCATGAAATCCCCTAAAAAAACTAAATATTTTATGAAAATGAGCACCAGATGGTTAATGCTATTAAAATGTAATACGGTTGATTTAAAAAAAGTTCAAACATTATATAAATCACTGCCATGCCTTTCGCGTAATGTCGGGTGCGCTGAGTGCCAACTGGGAATCTCCAGGTTGTTGTTGTTGATGTTTTGCTCGGTGGTCGGTGTGGTGGCGATGGACGCGGTGGTCTGTGAAACCGGCTCCACGCTCCGCTTCTTCTCCGGCAGACTCAGCATCACGGCGCCGTTCTTCTGCACTGTGGCGTGATCGCTGACCGGGTACAGTTCCGCCGCCATCCTCTTCTTCAAGGAAAGAGTCAAGATGTTATAGCACACAGACAGCCTCCCGGGGTGCTTGCTTGCCCGCTTCAACTTCTTTAACGTTTCGGGGAGCAAAAGTAAAAAAGTCACACATTTCATGATCCGGCCATGATTGGACAGCCTGCATTCCGGCGCAGCGGGCATGAGAACGAACGAGAAGTTTGACGAAATGTGTTCAGAAAAAAATAATAATAACAGCTACAACCGTGATCCGTTCTTAAATAATATTCGTGCAAACAAACCGAGCTTCTGTCATATAAATAATTTCACCGGCTATTTAAACATGTTCCATCCCTTTTTTCCTTTAATCACATCCTCTCCTATCCCATACCGAAAATCCAAACAAGATCGGTTTAAAAGCACTTACGAATCGCAAACAAACAATGATAACAAGCAACGACCTGGCAGATATCTCTTCTCCGCTGTGGCCGCACGAAATGATGAAGTTTGAGTTTATTTTGAGCTCTCTTTCTCTCTCGTCTGACGTCAGGAGTGGAGGGCTGTCTCTCCATCCCTCCTTTAAATTCTATGTTGCCATGTATGAGTGTAATAGGCGACGTTTTACTTGGATTTTCGCATGGTTATTCATTAGTTGGTTTGGTGATTATTACAGTATATGTATGTGAACGTATACATATTTATTCATAAATACAAATGTTTGTCCTAAAGAAAATATTTCTTAATGATTAACATACCTAATGAAATCGCTCGCATTTTTCGTTGGTATCTGGCAACCTTTAAAATAGAGCCTGTGAGAGTCTATGTGGACCGTGCAGAGATGAGGATTTTTAATTCTTCATATCTACGCTCGCACGTTTATAACTTTATAATTATAATAATCCGAACATGTCCTGATATAACCCAATACCAATAAAAGATAAATTTAATGCGAAGTTTGAGCAGACACGTCGTTTGTTTTGTTCGTCAGTATTTTTTGTCCCTTACACTCGCGAGTCAACTTCAAACACCAATTACATAACCATTGTTAATATTCAGAAATAAACATCGAATTTAATCTAGTATTGTTAGTTAAGAATGAGGAAAAATATAGTAAATATATCTTAAACGATACATTTCAACCCGCAGAATAATACAACCTCCAGCGTTCACGTCATGCTTTAACTGTTGTTGTGGGATAATCAAAAACATTCTGCGAGCTCTTACCTCAGATTCTGTGCGTTAGTTTGTTTTCATCCAAAGTTTTATTGCTCCGGTTCACGCTCGGTCGCGATGGATTCTGAAACCGGACGAGGGTTGGACTTGTGGTAATACTGTAGTGCGCGCGACTGCTCTCGGTTTTCCCAATAAAGTGCTCGCGCGCAGCTTGATGCTTCCTCTCCCTCTCTTTCTCTCTCTCCACGGGTCTCTTCTTCTTCCCACAGACAGCACAGACGGATCTAAGCGGCTTATAGCGAACATATGTAGCGGGGATTAAATCATTGTTTCCGAGTCTTTCTTGATTTATGTACCCCTATAGCCCCATCAATAAGACTCAAAGACCCTTCTTCAACATTAACCCAAAAATGTATTTTTGTATTCTGATGAATGTTTAAATTGTATGTTGTAAAATAGGTTCAAACCAGTTGACCACCTGCATATTTATGTTTTTTTTTCTTCAGAAACCTCCAGGAAAAAAATTGACGTTGTTATAAAGAATTGTAAAAGAATAGTAAAATCAACCTCTGTCCAGTCTATTCAACAAACTGAGATTTATTTTTTAAAATGCTACAAAATTTGCTGTGTCAAATCCCTTAGTGAGTGTCACGGTGGCGCAGTGGGTAGCACGATCGCCTCACAGCAAGAAGGTCACTAGTTCGAGCCTCGACTGGGTCAGTTGGCATTTCTGTTGGAGGTTGCATGTTCTCCCCGTGTTCATGTGGGTTTCCTCCGGGTGCTCTGGTTTCCCCACAGTCCAAAGACATGTGGTATAGGTGAATTGGGTAAGCTAAATTGTCCCTAGTGTATGTGTGTGAATGAGAGTGTATGGATGTTTCCCAGTGATGGGTTGCACCTGGAAGGGCATCCGCTGCGTAAAACATATGCTGGATAATTTGCCGACTCATTTCTGCAGTGGCGACCCCTCATGAAAAAAGGGACTAAGCCGAAAAGAAAATGAATGAATGAATTAATTAAATCCTTTAGTGTACACACAGTTAAATGATTCAACACAGCGACGACCAAATTAATTAAGGAAATAAGCTTCCCCAAAAATATTTTTAGTGACAACCACATTTTGTAACGTTTTATACATTGTTCACTCATTTATTAATTTTCCTCTGGCTTAGTCCTTTATTTATCAGGCGTCTCCGCAGTGGAACAAACCGCTAACTTTTCCGACACATATTTTATGCAGTAGATGCCCTTAAAGCTGCAACCCAGTACTGAGAATCACCCATACACTCTCACATTCACACACTAAGGCCAATTTTGTTTTACACAATTCACTTCTAGACCATTTCAATGTGGCGATGTCACTGGCCCATGAACATTTCCTGCTTATCAAACTAGTTCATAGCTGTAACAAGAGGCAATTCAATCATAACTTAATGTTAAAGCAGCCATTATAACATTATT
The DNA here is from genome assembly GCF_903798145.1 of Danio aesculapii. Lineage (NCBI taxonomy): Eukaryota > Metazoa > Chordata > Actinopteri > Cypriniformes > Danionidae > Danio > Danio aesculapii. Next base: position 20,052,858 of record NC_079447.1, on the reverse strand, counting down.
TATCAATATGTGTCTCTTTGGATTCTCTGAGGTTATAGAAATAAAAATGTAAAATAGGACATGAGTTGCGACCATTGTTTTTGCTTACATCCTTCAAAATGGTCCATACCACATGTATTTGCACGGTGGGGGAAACTGGAGCACCCGACGGAAACTCATGCGAACATGGGGAGAACATGCAGAGTCCACACAGATATGCCAACTGACCCAGCCAGGACTCGAGCCAGTGACCTTCTTGCTGTGAGGTGACCGTGCTAACCACTGAGTCACCATGCTGCCCCTATACAAAATTTACAAAACCAACTTGAGCAAATAGCTGTCAATGAGATTTAAACATCAGAGTTGTCTCTTTCTTTGTCTTCTGTAGAATACGTGCAAGAAATTTCAGTAAGAGAAATATTTATTCACTTAGTGTTGCCAGATCTTGCAAATAAGAACTTCATTTAAAAAAAAAAAAGAACTTTAATCTGAACGTTTTATCATCAGATGAATGAAAAATCCAGCATGTATAGCTGTCAGCCATCACCATTTTGTGAGTAAGTGTGAATGATAATTTAGGGAATTATGAAATATGATTGTCACTCCTAAAATTTACAATGTGTATGTAGCGGCAACAGCACGGTGGCGCAGTGGGTAGCACAATTGCCTCACATAAGGTCTCTGGTTCGAGCCCCGGCTGGGTCAATTGGCTTTTCTGTGTAGAGTTTGCATGTTCTCCCCGTGTTTGCGTGGGTTTCCTCTGGGTGCTCCGGTTTCCCCCACAAGTCCAAAAAACATGTGGTAAATTGGGTAAGCTAAATTGTCTGTAGTGTATATGTGTGAATGAGAGTATATGGGTGTTTCCCAGTGATGGGTTGCAACTGGAAGGTCATCCGCTGTGTAAAACATATGCTGGATAAGTTGGCAGTTCATTCCGCTGTGACAACCCCAGATTAATAAAGGGACTAAGCCGGAAAGAAAATGAATGAATGAATGAATGAATGTAGCCAACAAACTTTACAGTGCCAATAATTTGGTTGCTATCATTTCTGCATCCTTTTAAACAAATCGAAATTATCTTATAAAGCCTAAGTACTTCCAAGGATACACATGCCTGACTGGGAATCATTTCATTGGATAAAAAAATTGCAGATGCATTATTAGAGCTGAAAGACTTCTGGGTGGCATCATCTGCTGAAAAAAAATACATTATTAGGAATCTGTCTGTCACGATAATCTGTACAATATTAAAATTGATTTTAATGGTTTCAGAAACACCTTTATTTGCATGATTTGTCAAGGAGTTTGCTAAAGTTTAATAATGGATAATTTATTTGCAATTTCTGAGCTATTTACTGAAATTCAGATATATTATAAGCATGTGTTAGTGGCCGTGGGCACTTGTGGGTGGGGGTGTAATAATGTACCCAATAAATCATATCTTCACATACACTCATTAGCAGCTTTAAACTTGAGGTTTCACACTCATCTGCAAAACAGTTTTGAACTGCAGCTGAGTTCTTGAGGAGGTCTAGATGTACTGGCTTATAATTATGAGAGTTATGTTTCGCACAGATCCATGTCTTTATATCCCACGCTTTGCACAACTGCTGGAATTTGGAGAGAAGAGCCATGAGGTTTCGATGACGGCACTGCGTCTCCTGCAGAGGATGAAGAGAGACTGGATGCACACGGGACGAAGACCTTCAGGCCTCTGCGGAGCAGGTAACCATGGCAACCCTCCCCTAACGGTGCGACCTCTTTAATGATGTGAGCTAGTGAAGGGTTGCTTTGTTACAAGTGCATACAGCATGGAATGCACAGTCCAAAAACCCCCATACAGAACTGAAAGTTTTGCAAATGGTCAGAACGTACAGTTAGATCAGGTCATACACTACCTGACAAAAGTCTTGTCGCCTATCCAAGTTTTAGGAACAACAAATAATAACTGAACTTCTAGTTCATCATTTAGTATCAGAAGTGGCTTATATGAAAGGCAAAGGCCTCTAGATTATGCTTATTTTACCAAAATAAAATATGATCATGGTTTTTAATTATGTAATTGGGACAGTAAGGTCTGACTTTGCTTAGACAAAAGTCTTGTCACTTAACAGAAATAATGTACAGTATAGTAAATAAAGTCATGGTGCAGTTGAAAAGAATTATCCTTGTGGATCATGGGATACATCCACACATCTCTGCAATGACTCAAATAACTTATTAATAAAGTCATCTGGAATGGCAAAGTAAGTGTTCTTGCAGGACTCCCAAAGTTCATCAAGATTCTTTGGATTCATCTTCAATGCCTCCTCCATCTTACCCCAGACATGCTCAGTAATGTTCATGTCTGGTGACTGGTATGGCCAATCTTGGAGCACCTTGACCTTTGCTTACAGTAACTTTGATGTGGAGGTTGAAGTATGAGAAGGAGCGCTATCCTGCTGAAGAATTTGCCCTCTCCTGTGGTTTTTAATGTAATGGGCAGCACAAATGTCTTGATACCTCAGGCTGTTGATGTTGCCATTCACTCTGCAGATCTCTAGCACGCCCCATATTGAATATAACCCCAAATCAGGATTTTTCCTTGACCAAACTTGACTGATTTCTGTGAAAATTGTGAGTCCATGCGGGTTCCAATAGGTCTTTTGCAGTATTTGTGATGATTGGGATGCAGTTCAACAGATGATTCATCAGAAAAATCGACCTTCTGCCACTTTTCCAAATGATCAACTAGAAGTCCAGTTATTATTAGTTGCTAACAACTGGGATCAACGACGAAGCAATTCACAAATCACTGATCAGTCTTTATTTAAAGATATCTGAAATAAAAAGCGGTAATTTTCTCACACTCTTTGATTTTTCTTGGTGTTATCAGTTGCCTCAGAGATGTGCGTTTCTAATGTGTTTTTCTTAGACTTTCGGTCTCGCACAAACTTGACAGTCTGTTAAAAGTGAGTTTCGGTAATTAAGTTTTTAGAATTACTGACTCCTCCTGCCTCTCAGCGAGAGTTTCTCCCCCCCTCCGCCTCCACTGCATAACCTGAATAATTAATCTCCCATTAATCTTTTAGGAGCAGCGCTGAGAAAAGAGGAAGCATGAGCCTAAAAGAGTTTGTTTCGCAGTGAGAGATCAGAGACTTGAGAAAGAAAGCCAGGCCGATGCAAAGACTGAAAGAATGTGTGAAAAGCCCAGAATGAAGATAAACGAAGCGACAGAGCGGACTGCTGAGTGTGATGAAGGCCTTGAGCTTGTTGAATAGTTCTCATGTAGTGTCTGGAACACAGATTGGTTTGATATCCTGTAGGGTTAACAGTGTAGGAGGAAAATGGCAGTTTTATTTGAATTCTCCATATGAACGTGAGCCTAGAATAGCACTTAATTAGATGTAGCAGCAGCTGACACCCCTGGACATGTAGGGGCGAGTGGGGTAAGATGTGCCACACCTTTAATCTGTCATAAGAATTTCATACTTGGAAATGTATGTGATTTAGGAAATGCATATGAGAAAAGTTTATATGAGTTATATATATTTATATAGATAAAAATATAAGTATATATTTATATAAGTATATATTTATATAAGTATATATTTATATAAGTTCATGCATAGATTCTCTTTATGATTCTTAATGTTCTTGAAAGAAGGCTTTGCTATAGATGCATTTATTTGATGAAATATAGTTAAAACTGCGGCATTGTGAATTATTTAAATGTCAAATAAATTTTTAGATTAATATGTATCTAAATGTCATTTATTAATTTGATGGCAAAGCTGACATTGACATTGAGAGGTCATTATAATATGTAAATTTATGGCTCAAAAACATTTTTAAATATTGAAAAATAATTTATTGCTTAGAAGCTGTGGTGTATTCGTTTTGCAGGATTATTAAGAAAAGCAGCATAAGATTAAAGTACAAATTCTTTGTAACATAATAAATATACTTTCAGTTTAACCCTTGTGCGCTGTTCAAATTACTACCCTTTTGTTATGTTTGAAATGAAAACATCCACTGAATTAAGCTGCAGTAAAAACTGTCAGAAAAATATTTTTTTCCCCATTTTTCTGCAGAAATCTGTTAATCAACCTCAGTCCTGATCAAAACTACTAAATGTTTTTTTAAATTTCAGGATTTTAACTCTTTAATTGCCAAGTTCACAAATGATGTCACTGATTTGGTGAAAAAAACACACACAAAATGACGTATTTTCAAGATAAAATGTAATTCTGGCCTGGATTTTTTTTACTGTTTATCACAGTCTTGGACATGTGAACAGTTAGTAACAACATTGTCTTTGATGCATTGTTAGATTTTCAGTTTTTCTCCGTAATTTACTGTTGGTGGAAGTTTTTGCCCCATTGACTTCCAATATAACCACATTTGATGGTGCATAAATACACAGTCTTTTTTAAAATTTACTCCATGTAGTTCTGAGAGCTGAGATGCATATTTTGATGTTCTCAGACACATTAAGGTAATACACAGGCCTATCTAAATGGTTAATGGTGCCAACTGATGACCAACAGTAAAAATGACAAATTTTACCTCTTCCCAACAGTGAAAACCAAAAATGCATGATTTTATGGTGTCATGGTTTTGTAATAAAAAAATGTGGGTAAAATGGAAGTCAATGGGGCAAAAACAGCCACCAACAATAAATTCGGGAGAAAAAAAAAGAAAATTTATCAAAAACAATGCATCAAAGGCAGTGTTGTTTCACATGTCCAAGACTTTGATAAAATGTAAAAAAAAAAAAAAATACAGTTACTTTTTATATTGAAAACATCAATTATGAATTTGCCGATTAAAGAGTTAAAATCCTTACATTTTCTGAGCAATTTAGCAGTTTTGATCAGGACTAAGGTTAATTAACAAATTTTAGCAAAAATTTTTTTATATATATATATATATATATATATATATATATATATATATATATATATATATATATATATACACATATATTTATCTGATGTATTTTTACAGCAGTTTAATCTAGTGGATGTTTTTATCCCTAACATAACAAAAGGGTAGTAAATTTGCCTGGAGTTTATCGCTGAGTTTTAAAAATATAAATAAATCAAAATATTTTCTCAAAATATGTGTCAAAATAAGATTTGTCAAAAATTTCTCTGCTAGCTGAAACACAAAAAAAGTCACGGCCAAATTAAGACTCGAAATCACCCAAGAGCACAAAAGGGTTAAATCAATATAACATAGGGATGCTTAATGAAAAGTATGGACATATGATTAATGATTATTATCTTTCCATATAATTGTTAAACGAGTTAAATATAAACTTAAGTACTTGTGGGAAAGACTGAAAGTAACTTGATTAAAAGTGGCAAACTTTGCCTCCAACTCCATTAAACAGTATGTGTATGTGTATGTATAGATAGACAGATATGAATGTATGCATCTATATGCTGAACATATAGATTCTAATCTTTCTATTGAGAATATGAATTATGTTGATTAATGTTTTTTTTTTTTTCTGAGCCTATATTATCCTGCTAAATCCAATTTCTCATTACCAATAGGACAATCTAAATCAAGTTGCACACCTTACCATGTTGTCTATAAAATTAATTAAAACAATAAAAAATGAAGGATAGTTCATCATGAGGAGTCATTAAGCTCCTGAGTATCTTTTACATGTTTGCATGCTTTGTGGTGTTGGACACTCTTGAGTTTGTCAGGTAGTCCAGAAGTGCATCTGGCTGTTCATGTTTTTTTAATGACTCTGAGTGAAACGGGCATCAGGGGCTCTGCGGTATTGCAGGTGCATTTAATGTCTGTTTGTTCTGCCTGAGGTGAGTCGGTAGGGAAGCAGGTACAGCAGACGCACTTTTCTGAAAACGTATAAATGTTTTATATTTGACAATGCATTCTCTGTCCTTTCCTTCTCTCAAGTTCTCTCTTGCCATTGGCTGAAAGTTTGTTTGAAGTACCATTAAGTTTTGTGCTTGTGTTTCCCATAGCTCTCCTGGTGGCGGCCCGTATGCACGAGTTCCGTCGCACAATTAAAGAAGTGATCAGTGTGGTGAAAGTCTGCGAGGCCACGCTGAGGAAAAGGTGCTATTTGTCTTAATAGTTTGCTCTTAGTTATTACTTGTAGCGTTTCTGCCATTAATGAAATTTAGTGTTGTATTCTGTTTCGGAGGCTTTTAAATTAGTTCTCATTGTGCTGTTCAGTTGCCTGGCCTGACCCCCTGGTGTTTTTGATTGACAGGTTGTATGAATTTGAGGACACGCCCACCAGTGAGCTGACTATTGAAGAGTTCATGAAGACTGATCTGGAGCAGGAGTGCGACCCGCCTTCTTTCACAGCTGGACTCAGGAAGCAAAAACTAAAACAGGTCACGCTTCACATGCCACTTTTTGTGAGAAGTTGTAACCATTAAATATATGCTTTAGCACAATCAATCCAATTCTTTTATTTCTCAACAGATTGAACAGGAGCTTGCGAAGAAAGTTGATGATATTGAAGGTAAATGTTTAGACCAGAGTTGGTGCTTAATCTACTTCACAATTGTCATTTGAACAAACATGATTTCTTGTGTTTGATGTGTTGCTCTGCACCTATGTGATCTGCAGGTGAAATATGTGGCTATCAGGATGAGATTGAAGTCGAGCTGGAAAGCTGTAGGCCCAAAGCCAGGGGGATTTATGCGTCCTGTTCCAGAGAAGGTACCGTGTTCAAAATCAATCATGCTGAAAAATCACCACACCGAAAGCATGTTTCATCAATATATGCTTACACTGTACTGTTCAAAAGTTTTTAGCGTAGTAAGGTTTTTCCTTTGAAAGAAGTCTCATTTATTGAAAGAAGGCTGCATTTATTTGATTAATAAAATAAATTAATTAGTTTTAATATTTTTTAAAATGGAGGTGGCACTGTGGTGCAGTGGGTAGTGTCCCAGTGATTCGTTGCAGCTGGAAGGGCATCTGTTGTGTAAAACATATGCTAGATTATTCCGCTGTGGCGACACCATAATGAATAAAGGGACTAAGCCGAAAAGAAAATGAATGTTTTAAAAAATTTTAGTTTCAAATTATGCTTCATGAATCAACATTTAATGTTGCAAAAATATTTTAACTTTAACCAATTCGAGACTTAATGTTATTTGGGGTAACTGTGATACATTTTTTTCAGGAATATATAAAGAAAAGAAAGTTAAATATAACAGTATTTTATTGTCAATTTTGATCACTTTAATTCTTCCTTGCTGCAATAAAAAAACTGTTCTGACTCCACACTGTATAAAGTTCTGTTTCTGAATGTTAGGGTAATATTTTAAACTAATATACACTCACCGGCCACTTTATTAGGTACACCTGTCCAACTGCTCATTAACGCAAATGTCTAATCAGATGGCGGCAACTTAATGCATTTAGGCATGTAGACATGGTCAAGACGATCTGCTGCAGTTCAAACATAGCATCAGAATAGGGAATAAAGGGGATTTAAGTGACAACGTTGCGTGGTTTTTGGAATTTCAGAAACTGCTTATCTATTGGGGTTTTCACGCATAACTATCTCTAGGCTTTACAAAGAACGATCCAAAAAGAGAAAATATCCAGTGAGCGGCAGTTCTGTGGGCGAAAATGCCTTGTTGATGCCAGAGGTCAGATGAGATTGGCCAGACTGGTTCGAGCTGATAGAAAGGTAACAGTAACTCAAATAACCACCCGTTACAACCAAGGTATGCTGAAGAGCATCTCTGAACACACAACATATCCAACCTTGAGGCGGATGGGCTACAGCAGCAAAAGACCACACCGGGTACCACTCCTGTCAGCTAACAACAGGAAACAGAGGCACCTACAATTCTACAATTAGAACTAGAACTACAATTCACACAGACTCACCAAAATTGGACAGTAGAAGATTGGATAAACGTTGCCTGTTCTGATGAGTCTCGTTTTCTGCTGTGACATACGAATGGTAGGGTCAGAATTTGGCATCAACAACATGAAAGCATAGATCCATCCTACCTTGTATCAACGGTTCAGGTTGGTGATGGTGGTGCAATGGTGTGAGGGATATTTTCTTGGCAGATTTTTGGCCAATTAGTAATCAATTGAGCATCATGTCAATGCCACAGCCTACCTGTTGCTGACCATGTCCATGTCTTTATGACCACAGTGTACCCATCTTCTGATGGCTACTTCCAGCAGGATAACGTGCCATGTCATAAAGCATGAATAATGTCAGACTGGTTTCTTTAACATGACAACGAGTTCACTTTACTTAAATGACCTCCACAGTCATCAGATATCAATCTAATAGAGCACATTTAGGATGTTGTAGAATGGAAGATTTGCAGCAACTGTGTGATGCTATCATGTCAATATGGACCAAAATCTCTGAGGGATATTTCCAAAACCTTGTTGAATCTATGCCACGAAGGATTATGGCAGTTCTGAAGGCAAAAGTGAGTCCAACCCGGGAATAGTGTACTTGGACAGATACTCCTTATCACGTTAATGTGATAAGGAGTGGAATGTGGAATGTTTCACATATTAAACTCTTTTAAAATCAATTAATAGTTAACGAGTATTCTGGGCTAGGCTTGGCATGCAAATGCATCTGTCATGTGTCTAAGTTTATTTTGCATTAACTGGTTTTAAGAAAGATACACTTGGCAGCACATACTCTCAGATGGCGGTGTGTAGTTGGAAAAGTAAAATGGGTTTGCAGTGAGCAGCTGTTGTGTGGAAAGTCTTTATATAAAGATGTTTTGTCCATGTATTTTTTCAAAGTACTTAACTGTGTGTACACTCTGTCCATCATCATATAAATTTAGGGAAAAGTGCTTCACGGGAATCACAATTATTTGTAAAAGACACCAAATATCCCCCTTTAAACAAACGATTATCTTGTTGTCAGGCCTTCTCTTTGTTTGCTGAGAGCTGCTCTCACAGCGTTTATTCAGGAAGTGGAGTGTTACTTCCCTTGTGCAGAAATTCTGTTTATGTTTCTGTCCAATTATCTCCTTGTTCAGCAGCACCCACAATCAGAGATCCAGTGCTTCCCCATGCGTGATCTCTCTCTCTCTCTCTCTCTCTCTCTCTCTCTCTCTAATGCAGTGATTACAGGAGGGAACTAATTAAGACCGTGAGCGTGGGAGTGTTTGTGTGCCTGTCTGAGTGTCTCTTTCATTTCGGTAGCGTGTGTGCATGCATGTGTGTTGTGTATTGGGTCAGCTGTGTGTGTTTGCGTAATTACTTTCTCCCCATGTCAGCTATATCTAAAGCAAAGTTCAAAATCAAGAGTGCAAATGCATCTAGCTTCATGTTTTAATTAGCAAAATATTTTAATTATTATATTATTATTTAATTAAATACTTTCACTTAATTTGCATTCAAGCAGCCATTCCTTTTTCATTTTACTCTGTCAAAGATTGTGCTTTTAATGGTTTTCAGAGATGTCATTGGTGTGATGTGTACAGTTGAAGTCATAAATATTAGCCCTCCTGTATATTTTTCCCCAGTTTCTCATTAATGGAAAGAATGTTTCTACACATTTCTAAACATAATAATTTTAATAACTCATTTCTAATAACTGATTTCTTTGATGTTTTCCATGATGACTGTACATAATATTTTACTAGATATTTTTCAAGATACTAACATTAGTATTGTTTAAGTGAAATTTAAAGGCTTATCTAGGGTAATTAGTTTAACTAGACAAGTTACTAGACAAATTGTATAACGATGGTTTGTTCTGTAGACAGTCGAAAAAAATATTACTCAAGGAGGCTAATAATATTGACCTTAAAACATTAAAAACTGCTGTTATTCTAGCCGAAATAAAACCAATAAGACTTTTTCCAGAAGGAAAAAATATTATCGGAAAATCTGTGAAAAAAAATTCTTGCTCTGTTAAGCATGATTTGGGAAATATTTTAAAAAGAAAAAAAATTCACAGGAGGGCTATTAAGGGCTTTCTTGCTATTCCCAGATGATGTGGTTTCATTGGCATCTTCCAGTCTCCTTGATGGAGAAGATGATGAACTGAGGGCAGCCGCGTCTCATCTGTGCGGAGAGAAGGAAGAGCAGGAGCAAGATGGAGAGAAAGTTTCTCCAACCAAACGGCCCTCGTTATCATTGTTGCTTGGATCGCTGCCCACTTCGGCCAGTTTGGGCCTGTCCGAGTCCATCACCAAAATGGGAGAGGAGAAGGAGAATGGTAAGTGCGTGACTTTGAAAATGCACAAACACTTAATCCACTTTAATTTCACAGTCACATCATCAGATGCTTTGATGACTTTGAAAGATTGCCACTTGAAAGGTGGCATTTATGTCAATCCACCTTTATTGATACCACTTTCATCCACATTTACTCCTTATTTACAACTTTGTTTTCTGTTTTATTATGAGGTTATTGCAATAAGTGGAACTGGAGTGTCTCCTTTAAAAACACACCCTTGAATTTGCTTTTATTTTATTTACTTTCATTCATATTCATCAACCAGTAACACGTTTTGTTCGGTTACATTGCAAAAATTCTTATGAAAATGTTTCTAGTCCGAATATCTAAGAAGCATTTTATAGACAAGCAAAACTTTGTCTTGTTTTAAGAAATATGTCAAAATGAAGTGATTTATCACTTAAGTGCTTAAGTGAGTTATCACCTAATGCCTGTGCTACTTTTTTAGGTGCTGGTTGATGTATTTTCTCATGCTGTGGCAACAATTCTGCGACAGATCTTACGATTGACCAGTTTTTGTTCGGTGTCTGTGACTGTAACCAAAATATTCACATATTACTGACATGCTGTTTTTCTTTGATATGAATTGATCTATTAATGCTTCTGAAGTGGCAGATGCCCTCATCCCGCTTGTCCGTGCTTTCCTGTTTGTTTTTATTGTGGGCTTTCCGCATTGTTATGTTGCGCAATTCTGATTGGGCAGAACGAAAGTGAGCTCAATCAATTGGCTAGTAAAACTGTCACAAACAGACAGCAGTCACACATTTGCTCGGCTGGGAGAAGTTATATAATACTTATAAATTTCATATCGCAACCTTCATATCGCAACCTGTGATTAGCTAATTGCAATGATTCAAATCTTCTCAATCTTCTCAGCCCTACTGGAGTGACTTTTTTTTTTTTTTTCTTTTCTCTTTTTTTTTTTAATTCACATTAATCCATTTTTAAATCCACTTGTATAACTGGAACAGGGTCAGAAATCAGTTTTTAATACCTTGAATTGATTTCCAGGGATGTTGCTGCCATTGCTGGCAATAACAAATTATATGTAAATTATACATATTTACAGAAGAACACAGGGTTGCTGCATATTGATTGATAAAAAAATCTATATATTGATTATGGTCCTTGAAATTGTAATTAAGATTAGTATTGTTGAATATTAGAACACATTTAAAAGCCTTTTTGTGCTGGAGAAAGGATATGTCATACTCTGGCTACACTCACAAAACTTATCGGTCCTTGTGTCAAGCAAGTTACACAACAGGTGTGGAACTATACTTAATCCAGTTATTAGGAGTTAGGATTTTTTTTTCTTTCTAAAAATGTATGCTAATCCTCTTTCAATCTAGATCACATCCACACTACATCAAGAGTGACTTATTTATCTGGAACGATTGCAATATATTTTATGGTTGTTGCGTTTACATTATGTGGGAGTGTGTTTGAGTGAAGGAGAGAATAAGACTTTGTTCTTCACAGGCAGAAGAGCAGCAGCTGGTAAACTCTTGGGCATAAGAGTGTTGGCAGGTTGTCAGGTTGTTTGATTGGCCGTGCAAGCAGGTTGTCATGTTTCCGATTGGTTGTGGTGATTGTGGATGATTTGTATGGGGCGGAGGAAGAGGAAGCCCCCCTCCACTCTTTGAAGCCCTAATTGAACACAGCACCTTGTCATTAGTGCGCCCTTTCATCCACCCACTACAGGCGGCTATGTGTGTGTGCATGTTTAGCCTGTGAGACCAACCGAAGCAGTGTGTAGATTTTGGTTTTTTGGATTGGGGTTCAGAAAAAAACTCATGACTCAGAGAGAAGATATATTTAGTGCTTTTGTTTTGCTCAGTGTCCGTATAAACTCAACTGAATGCTTGGTACAACTGCTGCAGTTTGTCATTTATTTTCCTCCATTTGTTCATTTCATCTCTGTGATTATATATGGGCACTGACAATATGGTTCTCTGTCTTTGTGCACTTCAGTCTCTTAGTTCTGTCTGCTTCAGCTTGTTCTGCCTATTCTCCCTGTTTATTTTTAGGTGGGCTCATTGTTCCATTGCAGACAATAAGATGCTTGTTAGAGTGTTCTAGTTCCTGAGCTTGCGAGCGAGCTGAATGTTCTTATTTAAAAATGCACAAGTGTTTGTGTGATGTGTGAAGACTGAATATGTTACATCAGAAAAACAAGGACAGAACGTTCACTCTGTCATTAAACTTACAGTTATTCTCTATCATTCTATCATTGGCAGCACTGGTCTTGTTGTTCATAATAATATACCCTATTGGATTAGCTACACAAAGAGTTTACATTCTCTGACTCTTTACTCTCCCTCATGTAATTTACATTAAGTGAAAATTTATTCAATTGAGTTGAGTTCAATTGCTTTCACAATGTAGATTGTATCAAAGCAGCTTAACATAGATGTTCTGTGTCAGTCCAGTTTTCTGAGTTGAAGTTCAGTTCAGTGTAGTTTAAATTTCACTGCTGAAAGTCCAAATACTGAAGCAAATCCATGGTTGTGCAGCTCCACAAGTCTCAAACCAAGCAAGCCAGTGGTGACCAGTGGTGTTTATTTGCACATGTCTTGCTAGCTGGCCTGTGTTACACGACTCTAAAGACTGGGACACACCAAACAATGTCCAAAAACTAGCGGTGATGATGAAAACTGAATTGGTGCCTCATGCCGGTTCGCCAGGAACAAAAAGATGCGCGTGCTATGAACTCACCAAATCTGTGGATCTAACTAGGGCTGGGCGATTAATCAACAAGTAATCCAAATCAATTCAGAACAAATATAATCGATCAAATTTTTCCAGGTGAAATTTTCAATTACTTTTCCTAGTAAAAAAATTTTGACTGTTCTTTTCAGTCAATGTGTGTTTTAATTTCAGTTGTTCAACGTTGATCTTCAATAAATATTCATAGATAGTAGATAGTGTGTGTTTCTTTCAGTTATTTTAAAATCAAGTAATGCACCCTTCATTCAAAAATCTCTCACTTGTAATAAGTAAGCATATTTACTGTTCAAAACATGTCTGAACTATCAGGGGAAAAAATTAAATAAATAAATAAAATAATCATTCATTAATAGTAATCAAGTTAAAATGTTCAATTAATCAAGATTTTGATTTTAGGCCAACTCGCCCAGCTCTATATCTAACAGTATCTGTTTTGTCATTCCACAAGGGGAAACCGGAGCTAGTGCTGCACACATACAAACTGTAAACAAAGCAGCGTTTACATAACCTATTCACAGTACTTCTCGCTCATGAAATAGATCTGATAATCCATTTTATCTGATACTTCATATTTAATGCAAATATTTAAGAAATGTGACAAATGACACCCAACTTCTTTGTGTTTCCTTTTGACTTGCATTGTTTACTTCAGCTTACGTTTTTATTCTCATGCTCTGATTTGTAGCTGAACAGTCAATCAGTGTGCTCTCTTTCACCGATGGCCAAAGCCGGTTTTACATGCTGAATCAGGCAAACTCCCTCCGACGATAGCCAGTTAATTAGTAGCCTAATAAACTAGTCTAACAAATGCTGACTGATGGCTGACCATCAGCTTGGTGTGTCCCATCCTTAATTCTCACTATCATCACAGTCCGTACACTAATGAAATACTTCCTGGTTGTACTTTTCCCTACTCCTGACAGGATTGAAATCACTCCAACTAGTTGCCCTCTGTTAAATTCTCCCTCTAAACTTCACTCACATCCATCTCACAGAGTGGGATTTGAGCCAGGGTTTTCAGGCTAGACGAGTGAAGTTTACTTGCACAGCTCCTACTGGATTTCTTAGCTAGACTAACCTGAATCTAAGTTTGAGTTTCAGTCTTTTTACATTACTTATAGGTGTTAATTAACTTTTTTTTTCAATATAAACATTGCACAAGAGAGAGGGAGCTGGTTATATCCTGAATACTGGAGGTCTCCCTCTTCTCCTTCTGTTTTTCTCTTTTAGAACTTTTCTTTTTGACTTTTTGTGTTTTTCTGAGGTCAGTTCTTTTGTGTGAGGATGTCAGAAAGGTTTCCCCTTTGTCTTTGTGTATGTGTGCTCAGAGAGTGATCTGGTGCTGCTGTGTAATGCAGTGTAATTCTCTGAGGGGGCGGAGGGTCTGTGATCCTAACAAAGCATCAGTGACTGCGAGTCTCCAGATGGTCAATCACTGTCCTCTCTGACCACACAGCAGGAGATACCAACATCTCCAGTTTGACCGCATTTCTCTTTCCGTTTCATTTATTGAGCAGTCAGTCCATTAAGTTTAGCTGTAATTTCCATTCCCTTCGCATAATGTTGCAGTTCACTATGCCTGTAGCAGAAACAAGTGGATGGATGCTGCCCTCTCCTCCCCATCTGTCAGATTCTCCTTGGATCTTCAGAGCAGGAGGAGAGGAGAGACTTGATCATTTACACTAGCAAAGGAGGAGGAGATAGGGAGACGAGGGGAGGGAGAGGTGCCTTTCAAAAGAGAATGAAAGACAAAATAAGTGTGTGAGTGACATTTATTCTTCTTGCTCTCTTTGAACGCATCCTCAGTGCAGCTGTTAGGGGTTTGTGAAGGACAGATGGGCCAAAAGTGAAGGTAATTTACATTCATAAGGCCTTTATAAAGCACAGATGTGCCTTTGTCAGTCTTTATATCAATGTTCATAAACATTGTGCTTAGAATAGTCACAGATCAAACTGTTGATCACATTGATTTGAGGTTATGTTACGTCCACTTGACTTGGTTAATATTTGATCAATGTTTTTTATCTTTAATGATATTGTTGGAATATAGCCAATTCCATGTATATTCAATAAAAAAAGATCAGGAGAGGCTTTTCTTCAATGTCAAAAATATTAGTAATTTATTAGATACAAATAAATAATTCGAGGACAGGGTTACATTACCCCAATGCAATACAAGAATTAAACTCAGGAATTACACTTGCATTTCCAAGACTCCAGCATATACACACGACTGATATTAACAGTTGGAGTTTTGGTGTAACGTCACTTATCGGTCATTCTGCAGTTCTTTGGCTGTTGCACCCAAACATACTTCCTCTTTCTGCAACCCTTCTCTGCACACCAGAACTGAACAGTTAAGTGTATCTTCAATATATTTCACAACTTCTACAAGCATCCAGCTCCTTGTGACATGGCTAGACTTCTTGTTAGACAGAAGTCTGGAGAAAGCCCCCCCTCCCCCCCGTACTATATTTATTCATATTGTGCTATTTCCCTAAGAAGTATGCCATACAGTAAGAAAGAAAAAGTATGTTTGGTTAATATATGGTACCATACAAAAGAAAAAGTTGATTAATCTGTTTTCAGTCTTAATATTTTTTCTAATAAAACAAAGTAAAAAAAGTAAAAAGTAAAAAAAAAAATTTTATTTTCTCCACATTATCGAATTTTATATTTATCTATGTGGGTACTGTCTGGGTGCTATTTATAAGAACTAAATAATCTTTTTATTCATATGTGACACTAAAGACATTTAAGTCTATTTAATAAAAACGCTTCTCTTTTGAAATGTCGAAAAATCCTGATGAAATGTCATGTTTTTTGCAGCGGTCTAACATTTATAAAAAGTATAAACAATTTTTTTAAAGACACATCAGCATAAGGATGATTTCTGAATGTTCATGTTGCACTGAAGACTGAAGTAATATGTGCAAAATGTCAATATATTGCCAAACTAAAACTACAGTAGTCAACATTTGAAGTGGATCAAGACTTTGTCAAAATTGTCCAAAGACCAGAATAAGTGTTCAATAAATTTAGGACAACTCTGATGAAAGGTTTTGAATCACTTAAAGTATTGACTAAGGTATTCTAATTGAATCATGCTTATATTAATGAAATTGAATGACATGATTATTTATAATGATAACATACCCTTATTTTTCTTGCTGATAATTAATTCTCTTGTCATGTTCATCCTTGTGAATTAATTATTGCTTTGTTGCCTCGTAATGAAATGTACTATGAGTGTCAGTGTGATGCATTGACATTGATGTCATCCGCTAAAGCAGGGGTGCCCAAACATTTTCTTATGAAGGGGCAAACTTGATTGAGGGGGTAGGCCGATGGTAAATACACCAAACTAATACATTTAAGCTGCCATAGTAATTTCCTAATTTATTAATATTGAAAAATAAATAGAAAAAATACTTGAATCATACTAATAATTATACGTTTTTTTTTTTTTTACATTTTATAATGAACTTTATAACCAATTTATAACCCAATGCTAAATACACGAGTCAAGCTAAACCTGCCTTTGCCTTGATTTGCTCATCAATGTCTTGTGTATTGTCTTCTATCTTCAGGTCTTTACATTTTTAAAAAGCTGATTTATACACAACATTTAATTGAAACATTTAATTTCAGTTGACTTTTTTGTAGCTTAACAATTAAACAAACAAGCAAAAGTTTATGTTCAATTAGAAATGATGATCTCTGTTGAAGGCGTTCGCCGAAACCTTAATTTCTAATTCTTCTCAGATGGGATGGCAGGTCAAATTAGAGGTCACCATGTGCCAGCTTTAGCCCGCGGATCATACTTTGGGCATCTCTGCGCTAAAGACTCTGCAATCCCTCTAAAATATGACATTATAAAATTGTGACTGACAGAGAGAAGTGTGAATATGAAAGAAAAAAAACAAATGAGTATGGGATGCTCGATCCATCTGATAGACACGTTCACTGTACCGTTAACATACACTGACAGAAAAATCTGTGCACGGACCCCCGTGAGGCCGCTTTCCTGTCTAGATTTAACACCTGAAGGGCAACCGAACGTGTGTGAGAGAATGGAAGATC
Organism: Danio aesculapii; assembly: GCF_903798145.1. Classification (NCBI taxonomy): domain Eukaryota; kingdom Metazoa; phylum Chordata; class Actinopteri; order Cypriniformes; family Danionidae; genus Danio; species Danio aesculapii. Next base: position 20,035,847 of record NC_079447.1, on the reverse strand, counting down.
TCATGAATAAAGTCTGTTCAAATCTTTCTCTCTCTTCTCTGATCCGCTGTTACATTTACATGCTATTGTAAAAAAAAAATGTGTGTGCAAACCCTCCCCCAGTTTCACTCTGCGGATGTACAGTAGAGTGTGAAAAAAGCACATGCATACATTTTCTCTTGACATTTTCTCTTTCCCGTTTAGTTTCTTCAGCCTCTGGGCGATATAGACGGTAGTAGCAGGTGTGTGAGTGGGCGAGGGGTTTCCCTGGGGAAGTTACAGGGGTAAGAAGGGGTCAGTTTTTAATGGGCCTGTCTGCCCTCTTCGCCTCCAGAAGAAACCCCCCTCTTCGACTCTCATTCCATATCTCTGCATCTATATTGTCCATCTTTTCCTTTCCGTGGGCTTCAGCGCTTGTTCTCCCGACCCAGCAGTCAGTTTGAGTGACGTTATCAGATGATTACGTTTGGTGATCTTCTGCTTGTGTCGAGGAGTGCGAATTGTCCTGGGAGAGGAAGAAAGGAGGTGTCCGTCTGGTGATATCTTGAAATATCAGCATGTCTTTAGTCGGACACTGTGCTTGATGCTGAACAGGTGTTGGTGTCAGTGAAACCTCTGGAGATGAAGCGGGCCCTCTGAACTCTTTCTGAATGCATGCCGAAACGTTAATGTCTGGGTGGACGACATCATTCACAAATTTAGCCTCGGGGCGGAAACGTTTTTGAATTGAAGAACATGGGAATGGATGATGAGGGAGAATGATTAGTGTTAGGTAGAGTCTCTCATTTGTTGGTTCTCTTCTCTGTAATTTTGTCGAACTTGGCAGCTTTTTTTGTGCTTCTCAGCGTTTTTTGGGGGGGTTGCTGTATGTTCTATTCAGGTGAGGTTAAAAGGACAGTTGACTGCACCACAAATAGAGAAATTGTGAAGTCTATAGACTACAGTAGCTGGTAAAAGTCTTGTTGCCTATCCAAGTTTTAGGAACAGCAAATAATAACTTGACTTCTAGTTAATCATTTGGTATCAGAAGTGGCTTATATGAAAGGCAAATGCCTCTAGACTACGCTTATTTTACCAAAATAAAATATGATCTTGCCTTGATTTTTAACTATTTAATTATGACATTAAGGTCTGACTTTGCTTAGACAAAAGTCTTGTCACTTAACAGAAATAATGTACAGTATAGAATATAAAGTTATGGTGCAGCGGAAAAAGAATGAATATTGTGTGTGACTCCATGATCTTGGACAACTACATCCATACATTTCTGCAATGACTCAAATAACTTATTAATAAAGTCATCTGGAATGGCAAAGAGAGTGTTCTTGCAGGACTCCCAGAGTTCATCGAGATTCTTTGGATTCATCTTCAATGCCTCCTCCTTCATCTTACCCCAGACATACTCAATGTTCATGTCTGGTCACTGGGCTGGCCAATCCTGGAGCACCTTGACCTTCTTTGCTTTCAGGAACTTTGATGTGGAGGCTGAAGTATGAAAAGGAGCGCTATCCTGCTGAATAATTTGCCCTCTACTGTGTTTTGTAATGTAATGGTCCTGCCGGGACTTAAACCAGTAACCTTGCTGTGAGGCAACAGTGCTAACCACTGAGCCACGTGTTGCCCAGAACAACACTGTGGGTTCAAATATGAATTAATCGTTGTAAATGTGTATTAGAGTCAATGATTTGCTGTAACTTTGAACAAATAGTTTAAATGCAGTGAATCAGAACAGCAACTTGATAGGCCTGCATACATACATACATAAATAGACACTTTTTTGTCAAAATCACACATCCTTTATTATAGGATTACATTTTTTTCTAAATAGTGAACAGGTACTGAAAAACATTAAATAATGCAAAAGCACTTTATAAATGGCCATTGAAACTGTGTTTCAAGTCTTTAAAGTCAAATAATAACTTTGTGTGAAGAGTAGACCAAAAATGAATCTCATCGAAAACATCTCGACATCTACCCTAGTGTGCAGTGTGTACATTAATCGTTATTTTGTGTTGGAGCTTTTCATTGAATTAGTTGAACTGCTTCATATAACTGGATCAGATTGGGCTACATTCCAGATTTTTGTACTTTATGTTAATTTTCGATGTTGAATACACATTTAAAGTCAAAACTGCCATTTTTTTTTCTAGTGTATTTATGACATATGCACAGCTAGTGATTATAGCCGATGATAAACTTTCGGTGAAAGGTTAATGTGACTATTTTCAATTTCACAAGGTTCCTTTTACAACATCAATAATGTTATGTAATTACAATACATTCAGTGAAATAAGTTTAAGCGTTCATTTAGTTGTTCAAGCGTAAAAGAAAATTGAAAGACTGTAACCGCTAGTGGTGTCAGGATCAGCAAGCGAGTGCAGAAACTCTATACTGGGGTGATAAAAATACTGGGGTAAAATAAACTGTCATATTTTAAAGACATGGCAGGGGAAAATGTAATTTAATGCAGTACTTCTTGTCCAGTCTGAGACCCACTTTATATTGTAAATCTATAAGGCAGTGAAGATCAATGATTTTTATAGAAATCAGACCTAAAAAGTGGCAATTTTATAATGGAAAGACAGTTCGCCGGAAGCACTGAGGCTGGCTGGCTAAAATTAAAAGTCTGTGCATATACCCCATTATGAGATGAATAAAATCAAGTCCCACCCTACATTTCCCCCCATTCAAGAAGCCATTTCAGTCAGATACACATCATCATAATGAATAAATGATGATCGAAAGATCTTCGTTTCATGCTGACTAACAAATATTTGCATGATGTTACTATTAATATCATTACTTGATTGCACATTTCATGAGTTGTCTGTAGTGCTTTTAATTTCTTTTTGAAGTTTGAATTTTTCAGTGCTGTTTAATTGTAATTACAAGTCAAAAATAAAAATTGTTGTACAATTGTTGTGCAGCATAACATTTTTTAAAATCCCATTATATACAACATAGTCATTTTTAGGTGATCTGTATCTTTGACTGGTGACGCTTTATTAACAAGGGAACAGTAAAAATAAATAACAATGTTAGTTTTTTTTCCTACAAGTGTATTTAACAGTCCTCAGTCCCTAAGCACTCTCTGACTGACGTACAGCTGCTGTCGAAAGCTCATGCATATGCATATGTCTTCAGGTACAGTGCACATGCTATTTTTAGTTAAAATGCCCTTCTTGCTGAGCTGCTCACAGTTTGGTATGTCCTAAGTGAATAAAAACAGACGGTGCTAAAAAACAACAACATTTGAACACGAACGCACAGTTAGGCCTAATGGGAAAGGCAGAGACTGCTCTCCTACTTTTATTGCAGTTTGGCTTCTCATCTTCTGTTTATTCATCTTTTCTTGAATCCAGCTGCACCTGGTAGACTCTCTCTGGTGTGGTTTCTATTTCTCCTGTTGTAACTAATCTCTGCTATTCACGGTCTAGCCACATCACACATGTATGTGACTCATGGCACAGTGTGTTTTAATGTGCGGTGCTGGAGGACTCGGTTTGTGTGTGTGTTTTGTCTGTACTTGTTCAGTGAGGAGAGAAGAGGTCAGGTTTCTTTACTCAGAGGATCGACTGGCATTGAAGGCTCCTCGTTCTGAGGGAAGACAACCAGAATTTCCCTCTTTTTTTTCTTTCTCTTACCCCCGCATCCCCATTACAACACATGTGAGAGAGGGATGCTCTATAAAGCAAACTTCTGAAGCGTTGCCAACAATCTCCAGGCAGAAAGAAAAGAGTAAGACTGGGGGAAGGGAGGAACTGGACCTGGAAAAGAGGAAAAAGACTGAAGGCAGAGGGAAAATAACCCTGGAAGTTGCTACTGGAGAGCCACTGTTATAATGATCCCACCAGCCCCAGTGGACTGTCCAGTAAGATTTGCTAGAGGGGAGAGGCCACGGAGAAATGCACACATGTATTTTTTATACCATTTTTATTTTGGTGAGGGATATTTTATGTGAGGGTTTTTTGGGCTGGACTGAAGTTTAAACTTACTCTGTGCATCTCCGCTAATGTAATTTAGCAAATGGCTCAGAGGAATGTTGGATGGCAACATCAATATAAATGCTGAATTCATTATGCATAATCTGCATGTGTTTCTCGTTAGGGAGTTGAAATATTAAATGCTTTTTAATTGTATGGGGGAAACACTAGGCTAGACTCTTTTGAATTTAGCTTAATTTAATTATCTACTTTGTGATTACATGTAATTGTATATAATTTTGGTTTTTGGCCATTTATTTTGTGATTTGGTTTTTCTTTTATAGTGATTTTTGTTTTTAATTTTGATGTGAATGTCATTTTGTTGTATTTTATGTAACCATTTTATTTTATGTGATTTTTATATTATATATATGACAATTTAGTAATCCATTACTATATTTATAATTAAACAGGAAAACGTGTACACACCTTTTGTTTTTTTGTTCTTTGTTTTTAAAGTGCTTGCGTCTATAAGAAAATGTAGAATATTGAGAAGCAGTCTTTGTTTGTTTTTTTTCCTCCTCATCAGATGTGGAGGCAGAAGGTGGTGAACTAGACCTGAGCGGTATTGATGAAGATGAGATCGATCGGGTGAGTTTTGACCTCACTACGGTAGTGACACCTTCATTTGCTTTGAAAGAAAATAGTGTAACGGTACATTTCCAAATCCTGATTGTTGATAGAATAAGTATCATTGTGCTTTTATAAAGCTAAAGTCTGAGATGAATAGTTGAAACATGAATAATGCATAGGGTGAAATTGAATGGAATAAGTATATCTCATCAGGGATTTTTTTTTTTTGTCACTTCTTCCCATAGTATATCCTGAATGACAAAGAAGTCAAGGTGAAGACTGAACTGTGGATGATTCAAAATGCAGACTACCTCAAAGAGCAAAAAGGTGGAAGAGATCAACAAATTTATTGAAATTACTTTCGACAGATCTGTTTAAACCAAGCAAATATTTCATCTAGTTTGAAAAACTTTTATTTAGTATTTGTACTTATAATTAGTAAAAAAAAAATTACATATTTGTTTTTCTTCAGAAAAGGAAGAAAGAATAGCAAAGGAAAAGGAGGAAGGTACATATAAAGAGCGGAAGGTAACAAAGTCCTTCAGAAATACACAAATATAGCAGTGATGCTCACAAATCTCTGTGTTTACCTGCTTATTTTTATGTCGACTCACAGCCTAGAAAGTCAACACGGAGGCGTGAGCCCATCAATGCCAGCACTGCAGACGAAGCCATTGAAAAGATGTTAGAGCAGAAACGCATCTCCACCAAAATAAACTATGATGTTCTGAAAGACTTGAACAAATCCAGCCCAAAAAGTCCCACTTGCCAGCCTGAAGAAGCTTCGGCTGGAGCCAAAAGAACCCCCGCGGCCCGCCAACGGAAACCCCAACTGACTTCACCCGATATTGGCAAAACTGTCAGCAGCTTTGGCAAGAGGTATGGAGCTGTAAGAGAAAGGTTGCTTCTGTCTCCATTTATTTCTGTTCTCCTCTCACTCCCTACTTTTTTCGGATTTGTTTTTGCCCACACACCTTAAATCGCACATTCTGTTCTAGAAATCTTTTAGACTACATAACGTGCCATCTGTCCTACAAAATAGACTCACAGACTAGTACCACATCCTATCCAAACATGATGGAAAACATTTTCTACCATTTTTTAAAAGTTTTTACTCTTACCACAATGAGTGAAAAAAGTTTCCTGTGTCGACTTATGGCCCGTTTCCACTGAGTGGTACAGTACGGTACGGGTCACCTTTATCAGGTTTGTGTTTTCACTGCTAAAAAGGAACCAGTGAGACTTTCTGTGTGTCAGAAAGTTTCAGTCTACGTACATAAATGTCAAAGTAAAGCTGTTCACATATCATATGAGAAGCACTTCTCACAAAACAGATGCGTTATACACATAAATACTTGTGGATAAATGTTCATTATTAACTTTTCTATGAACATGATTTGATTATAACTGCAAAATAATGAAATAGCCTACTATAATGTCTGCAATTATATAAAATAAATAAATAAATGCAACACATATGAACACAAACAAATGTGAACACATACAGACCCTTACACTCTGATACGTTACCAATTACAGAAAAACTACACACAGCATACATTTAGTCTTTATTTGGGTTCAAAATCAGCACGCAACATATAGTCCAGTCAGTGCAAACCTCTCATCTGTATCTTTAACCTTCACCAGCACATGTAACCTCTGTTAGAGGGTAATTCCATCATTCTGTTTGTAATAATCCAAAAAGTGATGATCAAAGTTAAACATGGCAGTTTGTTCACGTTTTAGGTTGCTGAAAGGATCATTTGCTGCTTTGATTTTTTGGCCTTCAACTTTGTTTTTTCGCGCGTCAGTCTCGTGTTTGTTTGTTTCTGAAAGTATCGGATGTCAGAAGCTCTTCAATAATCACGCACATGTTATTATCATCAACTCAAGAAGTTCGTTATTTCAAATGTAGACGCGGAGCAAGTGCAAACGAGAAAGCAAAACCGCTGACGATTTAGACGGCCTTGTAAAACACTACAGTGCATAGGGTTGATTCTGCTTTTCTTCTTGGTTTTGTGGCTGTTCATCAAGACAACTACAGGGCTTGTTTGAGCTCAGGTCGACCATGGCTCATTATTGTATGTATATATTATTACGGTGTAATGTCTTGGCTGTGTATTTAAAAATGGCGCTTCCTTTGTTTTCATTCTCCTGGCTTGTTGCACGAGTGAGTGACGTATCTCTGTAAACCAATAGCGTTGAGTTGCATGTCTTGCTCCGCCTTTGGTACCCTTTTGTTGTGCTAGGTAGCCTTTGCCAAGGGTACCCAAAAACTGGTATGCTACGGTTCGCTTTTAGGTACCTTTTGACAGTGAAAACGACCCTAAAAATGTGCCGAACTGAACAGCACCATACCACTCCAGGGTTGCCATTAAGTTTACCCACCCACTAAAAAATTTAATTCATCCAAAAAAGTCTTCAAATTCAACATGAAATTTACTCTGATTGGCTTTAATTGTGACATTATGTAACAGTTTGGGACAGGCAGATTATTGTAAATGAAAAAATTGTTTTCAGAAATTATTTTAATACAAATAAATCCTGCAAAAGCTTGTACTCTCCTCTGGTAATCCTGTTTTTGAGTGTTGGTGTGGATAGTCTGAAAACAGATCCACGCCTATTGATACGCCCTGATTTTTATTCATTTTCCCACACCCTTTTTTTTGGCCTCTATCCTGTAACCACCTCAGCTCTTTTTCTCCTCTATGCTAACTATAAACCTACAATGATTCACAGTGTCTGTATTATATTTTCTTATTCTATCTTTTTTATTACATGAACAAAACTTTGTTTTACTGGTTTGCCATTTTTAAAGAGGCTGCATCTTTAAAATGGAGTTGGCCTTAATTTCATAAATCATTGAAATGATAGTTTTTGTTACAGAAACATTCATGCTTTTCTTGAGCTTACTAACAGCGGGGAGTCCAATAAAATTAGCCTGTTATGCTGTAAGGCTTTCTGCTTGCTGCACATTAGTCAAGCATTTTCCAGATTGCAAGATTTTGTGGTTATTCTGTCATTACTTTGCCGTTTTGGGTTAGACCGGGGACAAATTAAACTTGCTTTCAACACTAAAGTGAACTTTGGAACAGTTCTTTTCTATCCACTCCCAGATATTGAAAAAATGTTTTACTTTAGCACAAGGTTATCTTTTAGCCAGTTTGAAAAAGGAGTACTACACAAAATTTAAATGGGAAAAGTTTTTTCATATATGTATATATATTTACAGGTCTCCTGGCATATGTAAAATCCACATGATCATTCTTTATGCATTTATTCATGCATTTATTTGTAGAAACTGGCTTTCTTGTATTATTAGCCACGATACAAATGACCCTGTTGCATTGCACAACTCAAAAAAGGTTGATCTGGTCATCTAGAACTTTTCAGTTCACAGTTCCTATGTCAAAGCATGCACTATGCAAAGAAATACCTCATACTGTACGTGGCCATTTTAAAGTATAAGGAGCTTTCTTTGCCATTAATATTTGGATAAAGCTTACATTTGCTATGATTATTAAACAGTATTACACTAGTGTTATGTATGTTAAGCCTACCCGCATCCGTGAGACATTTTTTAATGATTGGAATGACATTTAGAAAATATTGCTGGAGTTTTGCATAAATTTGTATCCATGCATATTATAATACTGCAGCTGCCTATAAATTCAACAGGCAAGCCATTATTAAAGCAATCTGCTTCAAATCTCATTTCAGGCGGCTTAAGCTCTGCAAGCAATGGCATTTTGGGTTAGACGAAGGACAAATTAAATTTGCTTTCATCACATTGGACTACTTCTCAGTTCACACAAAATGCTTTTCAGCAAATGTTAATCTGGCTTTTTTAATTTTTTTTCTACTTATGATGAGAGGTTTGGACTCCCAGAGTAAGCATTCGGTCCAAATTCTTTTAAACATCAAGACACTGTGTGATGGTGATGACGCTGGTGATCAATTCCAGGCATATGACGTTGACTGAGTGATTGACCCATGTCCACTGATGTTAACCAATCCATTTGCATTCAGCGCTAGAGCAGTGGGCCAATCAGAAGAGCTTGATGGCGTGGCAAGCATTGCGGGATTTGTTTACTGCAGCAAGTTGACATGACAACTGTTTTAAACTATTCTTGAGCCCTGCGTTTCATATTTCAGGTGCAAAGATGCGTTCTGCGGTGAACATTTTACAGTAAAAACCTGTCAGATGGCAACAATTTTATGCACTCGCACAAATGCTCCCAAATATATTTTGAGGTCGCATGGATAAAATTTCTGGCACATATACAACCAAAACGGGTGCAATTTCCAGCCCTGAGTGACATTTTTAAGATTTTTAGTGACCAGCTTCCACCTGTGGCTGAAAGGGTTGTCTTTTTGGCCTTCATCTGGACAACCTGCTGTCCTTTAGTCACTTTAGAATAACTGGCCATATTTACAAGTTCAATGAAAACTGGAAAGTAGAAAGAGCTTTTCTATAGGAACCAATAAAGCGTAACTTCAGATTAGCTGATAACACTCCTTACAACACTTTTTGTAGCGACATAGTCATTAAAATGTACTAAAATCCTCATCTAAACTGCAAATTGCCATATGGATGGATTTTCTATGCAGAACTGTTAGGTCCTGGAAAGCTAATTGAGGTCTCGTTCGTCAGTCTCTGATGGAAAATCCCTAGAGCTTTGAGTCTGAAAGGTCCTTGTGTTTGTTTCTCTCTCTCTCTTTTTTATGTCCTTTACCCTTTTGTGCCCAGAGTACAGGGCAGGTCTGTTAAGAATAGCCCAGTCTAAGCTAAATTAACCGTGGGTGTGTGTATGTGAGTGAGAGAGAAAGTCCCATGCATATGG
>NC_079447.1:19988968-20021468 GCF_903798145.1 Danio aesculapii | reverse complement strand
CATTCATAAATGCATAGAAATGTTCATATGTTTTTAAAAAAAAAATCTAAATATTAAAAACTTTCAAGGATTTAAGATTATGATGACCGTTAAACGCGTCATAACAGGCTTGTGAAAAGGATCCATAGTTTTATTAACTTATTTCTAATAGCTAATTTGTTTGGTCTTTGTCCATGATGACGGTACATAATATTTCTGAAGTTATTTTGCAAGGTACTCAGTTATTCAGCTCAGTCCATGTGAAATCAAAATTTACAGTGTTTGCTAGCGCATATTGTTATTTTGTAAGTGAAGAATTAATCTTCAATTATTAAAGTTAATCCGCAGAGAAAAAAAGTTTGTTTTGGTAATCCTCAATCTTCAAAAAGTCTGACCATTTACTTCTCTGTTTGGAGTGACTGTCCTTCTTTGTTCACTAGAAGGACCGTCATTCCTCTTAGCGTTAGTTTACAACGAGGGAATGATGCGCAAGAACCAACCACCCCTACTCTATTCAGTTTCAGTTGGAAGCATGTCAGCATACTGTAATAAAAGTCTCAGGAACTTTTGGTTCACACTGAATTTTCATGGGACAACAGTGGTTTGTTTTGTAGCTGATCGGGGAAAAAACAAAACCATTCTTAAAGCTAAAATATTGACCTTAAATATAAAAAATAAATAAAAACTGCTTTTATTCCAGCCAGACTATAAGATTTAAGACTTTCATCTGAAGAAGAGATATAATGGGAGATGGGAATTACTATGAAACATGTCTTTTTAATATTTAATTTAACTTGGGAAATCTTTGAAAAAAAATTAATTTCACAGATGGATTTTTCATTTTGTATATTATGTATAGGCATTTTATCTCACTGTATTAGAATGGTATTTTTTAATCCCATCACCTATAGTGTGTTGTGCATTTTTTTAATTGAACAAAAAAATGTAAGAATACTGAATTATTTTGATATTTTTTTATTTTTATATTTATATTTAATAATTAGTATTTTTGGTTTATACAAAGTACAGTTAAGCTATTGAAAGAACATTAAATGATTTCAGAGAGAGCATATTTCTTAAAATCACCAAGGTTCATTTCAGGAGAACAAAATTGTATCACAATAAATCAGAATTTTGAGAAAATATACATTCATTTCATATTTATTCATTCATTTTCCTTTGGCTTAATCCCTTTATTCATCAGGGGTTGCCACTGCAGAATGAACCACCAACTAATCCAGTATATGTTTCACGCAGCGGATGCCCTTCCAGCTGCAACACCCATACACACTCATTCACAAACATACACTACAGCCAATTTACTTTATTCAGTTCACCTATAGCGCATGTCTTTGGACTGTGGGGGAAACCGGAGCACCCGGAGGAAACCCACGCAAACACGGAGAGAACATGCAAACTCCACACAGAAATGCCAACTGACCCAGCCGGGACTCGAACCAGCTACCTTCTTGCTGTGAGACGATTGTGCTAACCACTCAAAATATTACAGATATTCTCTATATAAATATCAGCATTTTGTTTATATTTTTAAAACTTTATCTGTACTTAACATTTTATCTTTATAACATTAAAGACTAAATCGAGTCGGAGCGGTATTATCCAGAAAACCACCACGACTCAATTCAGATGAAAGAAAATGGAGTTTTGAATAGCTGTCACATAAAGAGTCACTATATTACTGTATTGTGACCCAGATATCAATATTCCGCATCAGCAGGTCCCCGAGTCCCACCCCTAATCATTATTGTTGTGCTCTGTGTTTGAATAATTGACCCGCTCAGTGGTGTGAACAATTTATCAGCCCTTGACGTAAATGTGACTCTGTGTGTGTGGAACAGACTGTTTCTCAGGAATAGAATGTGGTCGCTGTGCTTTGGCTCTGACTGCTTGTTTTCATTCCAAGTACCGCGTCGCTCCCCATCCCAGAATGCACTGTAGCATCAATAGGACACTCACATGCTGGGTCATGAAGGACTGTCAGCTGTGCATATGCCTGTGTTTCTGACTGAGAACTTGAAGAAATAATCCAGCCGTCCATATTATCTATCCATCTGTTTTGTCTTTTTTGCTCGTATCTGTCATTCTGTTATCTACTGATTGATCCGTCATTCTGTGACATTTTATCAGTCTTTTTGTTTCTTCATGCAGTTTTCTATCATTCTGTCTCTGTACAGTGCTTTTTCTGTTCTACCTATCAGTCTGTTCTGTCTGTCATTGTCGTTTTTGTCTGTCATTCTGTCTGTCTGTCTGCCATTCTGTCGTTTTTGTCTGTCATTCTGTCTGTCTGTCTGCCATTCTGTCGTTTTTGCCTGCTCGTCTCTCTCTATGTCGTTCTGTTGTTTTTGTCCGTCTGTCGTTTTGTCTGTCTGTCTGTCATTCTGTCATTTTTGTCTGTCGTTTTGTCTGTCTGTCGGTTGTTCTGTCATTTTTGCCTGTCTGTCGTTTTTGTCTGTCTGTCATCCTGTCTATCTGTTTCTCTGTCATTCTGTTGTTTTTGTCTGTCTGCTATTCTGTCTGTCTGTCATTTTGTCGTTTTTGTCTGTCATTCTGTCGTTCTTTCCATCTGTCTATCTGTCTGTCTGTCTGTCTGTCTGCCTGCCTGCCTGCCTGCCTGCCTGTCTGTCTGCCTGTCTGTCTGCCTGCCTGCCTGCCTGCCGTTCTATCTATCTATGTCGTTCTGTCGTTTTTTGTCTGTCGTTCTGTCTGTCTGTCTGTCTGCCTGTCTGCCTGCCTGCCTGTCTGTTGTTCTACCTATCTATGTCGTTCTGTCGTTTCTGTCTGTCATTCTGTCTAACTGTCGTTTTTGTCTGTCTGTCTGACGTTTTGTCTGTCATTCTGTCTGTCTGTCGTTCTGTCCCTCATTCTCTGTCATTCTGTCTGTCTGTCGTTCTATCTCTGTCTGTCTTTCGTTCTGTTCTCTCTCGTTCTGTCTCTCGTTCTCTGTCATTCTGTCTGTCTGTCGTTCTATCTCTGTCTGTCTGTCGTTCTGTCTCTCCCGTTCTCTCTTGTTCTCTGTCATTTTGTCTGTCATTCTGCCTGTCTGTTGTTCTATCTGCCTATCTATCTGCCTATCTATCTGCCTATCTATCTGCCTATCTATCTGCCTATCTATCTGCCTACTATCTATCTATCTATCTATCTATCTATCTATCTATCTATCTATCTATCTATCTATCTATCTATCTATCTATCTATCTATCTATCTTCTATCTATCTATCTATCTATCTATCTACTATCTATCTATCTATCTATCTATCTATCTATCTATCTATCTATCTATCTATCTATCTATCTATCTATCATCTATCTATCTATCTCTCTCTATCTATCTATCTTCTTTCTAGTGTTCTGTCTTAAAGTTCTGCCTTTTCTGTGCAAACTCTGTGCAGTCTGTCTGTCTTTGTGCTGTTTATCATTCTGTCTATCTTCAGTATTTTTCTGTCATTCTGTCTTCATTCTTTTTGTCATTTGACCTCTCTGTTACCTCTCTTTTTTTGCCATTTAGACTTTTTCTACAGTTTTGGTCAGTCATTCTGTGTTTTTGTTCAATCTGTTGTTCTATCGTTCTATTGAAAAAGTCTGTCTTTGTCCTGTTGGTTGCTCTTTTAATCCTTGTTTACTTTTTTTCTGTTTACAATATTTTGCCTCTTTATCTGCGTTCTGTTTACAATGTGTATCAATGATATTTCTGTCATTCATTATTCTGTCTATTATATCTATTCATTCTTTCTGTACTTCTGATGTTATGTCTGTCATTCGATCATTCTGTCTGTCATTTTTTTTCTATCTACAGTATCTGTCTTTTCTAACTATATATTTTTGCATTGTTGTTATGTCTGTGTCTGCTTTACTCGGTAAGCAGAAATAAATGGTTCAGATAAGGGAGACATCCAAAATATGTACTGTTGGTGTGCCTCCAGGAACATTGTTGGGAAACACTGGTCTAAAGTATCTGTTCTGTGTGCAGCATCTTTTTGTTTGTTGTTCAGTCAGTCATTCTCTCTGCCTTCATGTCATCTGTTTTTCTTGATATTTCTCTTTCATTGTATCTTTCTTTTCATCATTTTATCAGTCTTTTTCTTCATCTGTAACTCCATGAGAGAGATGTTTGTGTGTTTGAGTTGAGTTTTAGATGTGTGTTTGAGTAAATTTGGGACGCCTTGTGGTTATATAAAGAGAACTGCTCCCACGAGAGCTGAATCTCTTCTGCATATTCAGATGTATCATCAGGAAAATCATATGACTCTGATTAGCATTTATTTATGATGCGGGTTCAGTGCATCATATCCATGGCTCATTAACATATCTTACATTCTTTGGAATAATGAGTAAACTCATTATTCGAACTGTGACTACTGCATGTTGACTTGCAAATGCTAAGATGGTAACTGCGTCTCCGGATTCTTCATTGCCTGTTCTGCCCCCCTTCCTCTGTCTGTTTTTCCATACCCCCCTCCTGTTGTCACTTGAGCTGCCATGTTTATTCCTCTGGGAATTTTACAGCGAGAGGGAGAGATTTGAGGTAGACTGTAATTCAAGACAGCACTTGTCCATGTCTACCACCACCTATGAAAGAAAACGTGCCAGATTTGCAAATGTTGTTGTTCTGTTTATGCATTTTATTCTGGTAAAAGGAGGCGGATACAGAGTGGCGTTTCATTATTAAAACGGGGTCGTTGGAGTCTCAGTGGGTCTGTAAACTCATGCTTTTCTGGGTTGATAGAATTTAAATTACGCACATTTAGGGACTTCATTTAAATAATGTGTCAAGATTTGCATTATAATAAGCGAGTGACTTTTAAGCACTTTAGTGAAATGAAACGAACAGAGATGAGCTAAATATTGAATTTTCTGGGCTGCGTAGTCATTTTTGACCTTGTGTTTCTATTTAAATGCTCAAGTATAAGATATAAAGCCTGATTAGATGTTTTTTTTTTCTAAAAATGTTAATCCTCGCTGCAGCTTTTATTGAGAACTAAGCCATGTTCTCTTAATGATCTGTCTGTGTGTCTTTCTTTAGGTTACAGCCCCTGGTGCGTGCGCAGCCCTCTAAGAAGCTGGCCCTTGATCAGGTGAGTGAATTTAAATCACCGTCCTTCACATTAGCACATCCTTGGCAGGTCTCTGGATATATTAAACCAATTTTCCTTAACCCTCAAATGGCCCTCTGGCCCAGAACTTCACTTAGTTTATCCCTGGCGCAGGAAAACTGCATTAAGTTGACCTAGAAACGGGCTTTTCCTTTTCATGTCTAAATTAAGCGAATTATTTTGATCCGCCAAGCTGCTTCTGGATCAACTCTTAGCTGATACTCAAAGGCTCAGGCGTATCGTTAGCTAATGCGGCGCCTCGGACTGCAGCAGAAAGTGGGCCGCTGACGTCTGGACTCTGAGGACGCCTTGATGACACATGCTCTTTTCTCTGGTCTCCTACTGATCCCTCTGTGTCGTTCCGACCTGCAGTGGCTCTGTCGCTCCCTCCGGCTGTGTCTTCCATCTCTCTGGATGTCAGGGGCCTTGATCTCCTCTGTTTTGTTTTTTCTCTCTCTGTTTGTAAGGCAGCCTGTCTGTCTCATGTCAGCTTCTAGTCTTCTGTCTGTTACTTTTAAACGTATGTGTGCGCGTGAGTGTGAATGTGTAATCATCTTCCTTTTGAACCCGGAGCAGAAAGATTTCCTCCAGGGGTCAATATTCAGGTAACTAGGCAACCTCTTTGACATCACTTGGCAATGGGAAATGAAGCTTTAAGATTGACAGAAAAATAAGGATTATAAATTAACTAACCAGGGTAATGGTTAACTCTCGAGATAGTGGAATGATAATTGTGATTTATTATTTATTGGAGCATTATTATAGGAAAACAGCTTTTTTTCTGATATAAATAACTAAAGTGGTCTAAATTTCTACATGCTGTGTTTGTAAATTGTACATCTTATCACAGAACAGTCTGATGTTCTCTAAACCAACAAAACATGTGCCTGTTTTACTCAACTACATTTTAATAAATCTCAAATGCAAACAAAATATAAAACATGAAAGTAAAATATTTGTATTTCTAAAAAATTTGTCCCATATTACCATTGGAACATTCACAACAATAACAACAAAGTTTTTATTTTTACTCATAAAGAAAGGGTAATAGCATAAAACAGTAATAAATACCATCAAAATCACAAATCTTCATTATGAAACAAAACTGGTACTAAGTTATATATAAGCTAATAAAAAATAGTTTAGTTTAGAAAAAGGACATTTTGTTGTTATTATTATTATTGTTATTATTAATAATAATACAAAAATAAAGCAGTTTTTTTGTCTGTTCCAGTGACAAATTTGTCATATTTCTTAAGCATATTTAACCTCTTTTGCGCTTACTTCGACTCCTCTCTATCACACACACACACTTATCATTAGTAGGGCTGGGTGTCGTGTGGGGTTATTTCGATACCGGTGATAAATTGATGCTTTTAAAAAGATACTGGTGCCATACTTTAGAGCCACAAAATTATGGTGGATGACTCTAGAAAAACTTTTTATTTGACGATGATTTTATTTTAATTATTAACAACACAATTAAAGTATTCATCAATTCATGCTTTAAATATTTGAATTGCATTAATATGTTTATTTTGATCATTTATTTGTTAACATGAAGGCAAAATTTGCAAATAATACAATTAACGTTACATTAGCTTACTACTAACCTGTGGATAAGCTTTCATCAAAATCAGTGAACACCTTTTTTAGGGTTGGGTACATTTACATGGACACCAATTCTCCTGTTTTAATATGATTAAGACAATACTCTGATTAAGAGTCTACCATGTGAACAGATTCTTGATGACCTTAATCCGACTAAAGTCATAATTGAACTAAACAGAAATCGAATTAAGACATGTGGAGTATGCTGATTTTAATTGAAGTGCAGTACAGACATGTAAACTCCGCAATCACACTTTCACATATTTACATCAGGAAATTCCATACACTCACGGCTGACACAATTGTTTACACTTACCGAGTCAGTAAAGGACCACAGACACACACGTCGCAAAATGTGGAAGTTTTTTCTTTTCATTTGGCGTTCGGTATCAAATTCTATCAAAACAACTATACTATATGCCTTTTATACGTTGCATCTATGATGCAGCACCAGTGGCACCGAAATTGGGCATCGAAAATCATATGCCTATTCCGTCCGATGCATACCGGTTACTTCGGTGTGGCACCGGGTTATATAGGTATGGCACTTAATCATTAGCATGTTCCTTAAAGCTAAAGATTAGCTCAGAGTGAGAATAAAAAGCAAACAGCAGCTACTTGTGTTCAACCAAAAAGCAAGAAAAGACAACTGCCATGATTAAACGAAAATATCTGGATGAAGAAAGAGTTAAAGGCAGAATTAACGCTGATGTTCCTTTTCCACCCTGCAGCCGTGGTTGCACTTTTTTTCTTTTGGAAAATCTGCTAATTACATAGTTTGATTTGTTTCTGATGGATTTGTTAATGTAATTAAGCATTTAGCCTACGTACTTTGCTCTGCCTCTGAACGCCTTTTTTGACTGATCTTCCATGTACTTATTTCCCGATGCTTCATCAACCAACCACTCTATTCTTGTACATTAATGTACAGTTTACACTATTAACCAACTCCACTAGATTGGTTTTCTTTTTGTTGAATTTCATGTTTCACTTGGAAACAGGTTGGATGATGGATGAGAATGGATTTCATGTTGACTCTCTCTGATCTCCAGATAGGCTCTGGTGTCCCAGTGGCGACTCCTGCTGTCTCAGCTCAGACTGCTGTTGTTGTAGAGAGCGGACCAGTGGCTTATGAAGAGCATGCAGATGAGGAAGAAGAGGATGAGGAGGATGAACACTGTGTCAGTGCCATGCAGTTAATGGGTGGCGCTAGTGGTATGTGATGCATAAAGCCTTGAGTTAGGATGCATTTTATATACTTTTGGTAAAAACCTGAGGCCATTATTGATGAAGGTCATTGTTGATAACAATAAATAAAGAATTAAAAATCTAAATTCAAATGCAGAAGGTACAGATAAATATCATCATTGGAATGACTTAAATCTGTTTTTTCTTTCGAGCTGATGAGCTATAAAAACCTTTTAGCTTTTTCCTATTTTGAGTTAGCTTTTATTTTCATATTCTCAGTTTTCATTTTAATTTGAGTAATTTTGCTACATGCTTTGCCATTTTTAGTAGTTTGATTAAAAAATATTTCTTTGTTTTTAACCAGCGCATTTCTCATTTTCATTCCAATTATACACTGTAAAAAATAACCACAAATCGATTAAGTCAGGGGTGTCCAAACTCGGTCCTGGAGGGCCGGTGTCCTGCAGATTTTAGCTCCAACTTGCCTCAACACACCTGCACGGATGTTTCTAGAAAGCCTAGTAAGTGTTTGATTAGCTAGCCCAGGTGTGTCTGATTGGGGTTGGAACTAAACTTTGCAGGACACCGGCCCTCCAGGACCGAGCTTGGACATGCCTGGATTAAGTTAACTTCACAAATTTAAGGGGGTTTAACATAGAACAATTAGGTTATCCCCCCAAAAATCTCAGCAATTGTGTTGTTTCAGCTTATGGTTGTATGGTTTTTAAATGCGATTATGTTTATTATATTATATTATATTATATTATATTATATTATATTATATTATATTATATTATATTTATTATATTATATTATATTATATTATATTTATTATATTATATTATATTATATTATATTATATTATATTATATTATATTATATTTATTATATTTATTATATTATATTATATTATATTATATTAATTTTATTATATTATATCATATTATATCATATTTTATTTTATTATATTAATTTTATTATATTTTATTACATGATCATATTATATTCTTTTATATTATATTTTGTATTATATTATATTCTTTTATATTATTCTACATTATATTATATTTATTATATATTTTGTTTTGTTTTGTTTTGTTTTATTATATTTTATTATATTTTATTATATGATCATATTATATTCTTTTATTTTGTATTATATTATATTCTTTTATATTATATCATATCATATTTTTATTATATTATATTCTTTTATATTATTCTACATTATATTATATTATATTATATTATATTTATTATATTATAGTTTATATTATATTATATTATAATATTATATATTATTATATCATATTATGTCATATTTTATTACTTTATATTATATTATATTTTATTATATTTTATTACTTGATCATATTATATTCTTTTATATTATTCTACATTATATTATATTATATTTATTATATTATATTATATTATATTTATTATATTATATCATATTATATTTATTATATTATATTGTATTATATTATATTATATTATATTATCTATATTTTTTAGTTAAGCTAACAGCTAAAAGAGTTTTAATCATTTAGTTGTATTCAATATTGCTTTATGTATTTGTAACCTTTTCTAACCTATAATCCCTCAGTATAAATTATTGTGTTCTTTATTTTGCTCTTCATATTAATGTTGTTTTCATGTTACCTGCTTTAACTTCATTTTGTTTATTATGTGCTTAAAAGGTCATTGGCAGAGGTTTATTTTCAAATTTACACATTGTTACTTTAAATGGGAACAGATTCAATAACCTCAATTTATTCAATATTGAAAACCTCAGCTCATTTTGAAAGAAGCATATTAATTTTACACACTTTGCTTGAGTTTATTCAGTTCAAAAAGCAATAAGCTTTGTCCAAACTTGCCATTTTGGCCAATACAATACCCAATAAATCTTTATATTGGAAGCCGATAACTGAAATATATGGAGAAAAATACAAATCTTGATATGATTTTTTTCTGTGGTGAAAATAATCCATCATATATCAGCCAATAATTAACTTTATTATTAGGACAATAAAAATAAGATTTGCATTTATTGGCCGTTACCGTTCTGGCCACCTATTCTAACTTTTCTCCATTCATTGTGCTGTTTTCTCCACAGATTACGGCTATGAATTAGATGATGATGATGGCTTCTGAAGTCAGGATGTCTATAGAGAAGACAAGCTAATGCTTTTCCTGCTGCTCATGAAAACACAGATGAAAATACACCTGCTTATATGTCTCTGAAATTTGCACACTACAGAGGGATGCAGAACTGCAACTAAACAAGAACAACATGTTTGCGCATTTCCACAGGCACGTGCTCTGAGCTCATCTGCACTAACTTATTTAAACTCACCCAAAGAGAGGAAATAGATGTGTGTGTGGCGATAGAGAGTGATGATATTCTCTCTGGAGTGTGTAAGTCTGCTTGCTAACTGCATTACTCTGTGTTTTAGGCAAATGATGATATATGATCCTGCACATCTAAAGCGATTAGCCCACACGAGGCTCAAGCCTTTATGTGGACAAATGTGTGCATGTGCCTTTAACCATTACAGTATACAGACGTGTAGTATAAAGTGTTATTCTCTAAACCAAATGAAACTTTATGTGCTCAGTATTCAGTTTAGAGTGGGTAAAATCAGATAAGTTACTGTGGTAAATTACTGCCTTTTTAATTTGTATTATTAGGTTAAGCACTGGTCTGCTGGATTATCCATTTTGTGCTTTTTTTTATTTTATTTAATGTTTAAAAGCTATTTTGAGGATGTAATTATCTTTTAATTGGTTGTTTTTTTCTGGTTTATTATGAAGTGGAGCTGAAAAACCAAAGGAATACTTGAAACATGTTAAAATGTCATTAGCTTGATCTTATTGTTGATGTTAAATATTTTGAACAGTTACACAATAGAGTATATATATATATATATTTTTGTTTTTCCATTGATAAAGGAAATGTTTACAATATTCAACTATTTTGAATTGATGTCAGTGAAATGGCACGGCTCTGCAAGAGAATAAGGGAACACTTATGTAATGATTAGTGGAATTGCTGTTATTAGGTGTGAGTTTGAGTAGTGTGTCTTTGGGTTTTATCTTATAAACTACCAATGATCATTTTACTCAAACCAATTGATAGCAGATCCAGAGAATGAATGATAATTGATTAATGATCATATTAAATGGTCTTTATTATTTGTTTCCAGAACTATGGACTGATCGTTTATTTCTTTATGGGAAAATATATATTTGAAGAGTTCAAATGCACAAACCTCTAAGTGCCGTCTGAAATTTTCTTCTAAAATGAGCATTTTTTCAGAATCTTATGTTTGTGTTTAGTTATTTCACTTTAAAGCCAATGCAAAGAACATATTCTTTGCCATAAAAGTGGATTTACTGAACACGCACAGGAGCCTGAGAAAAATGTCCATTTTAGTAAAAATAAATTTAGATGGCTCTTAGAGGTTTTTGCATCTGAACTCTTCATTTTTTCCCATATGCCTAATGTATTTTTTAAGTTAGCACACGCAACCAGTATTACTGAAGCAAAACCAACCCAATCAGAAACTGATAAATGACCCAACCTTTAAATAGTGTGTTAGAAAACATGTAGAAAAAGTTAGTTGGGATTATTTAGCTTGATTTGGACATTCAGAATGGATATGTTGAATATCAATTATTTTTGTCAATTTATTTTCAATAATAATAATAATAAATAAAGTCAATATATGAGTCCTCGTGATATTAAAAATTGACATGTTCACAATTTTATCATTTGGAGTTAATAATTTACAATAATTGTAACAATAAAACAATGCTGAGTTCATTAAACCTGAGCAGTATTAATGGACGAATAAATAAAGAGACGTCATTATGCACTACGTCTACTGTTCATTCATTCATTTTCTTTTCGGCTTAGTCACTTTATTAATCTGGGGTCGCCTCAGCGGAATGAACCTCCAACTTATCCAGCATATGTTTTATGCAGCAGATGCCCTTCCAGCTGCAACCCATCAATGATAAACATCCACAAACAATTTAGCTCACCCAATTCACCTCTAGCACATGTCTTTGGACTGTGGGGGAAACCGGAGCACCCAGAGGAAACCGACGTGAACACGGGGAGAACTTGCAAACTCCACACAGAAACACCAACTGACCCAGCAGAGGCTTGAACCAGTGACCTTCTTGCTGTGAGGCGATTGTGCTACCCACTGCACCACTGTGACGCCACGTCTTCTGTTTTAATTATATTATATGTTCCATTTATAATCCGGCTGCTGTCTGTCTGAATGCTTCGACACTATAACCTACACCAGGCTGTTTTCTCTGCCAGCTTTCTGGGAAATAAAGCAAGAGTTGAGCATCTGTTTTTAGCTTCATGTGCTCGAGGCTGTTATGTTTTGGTTGGCATAGAAACATGAGCTGTGGTAATTGTAAGGTCCCGCTGGATGAGACCTTAGAAGTGACCTCACTCTCATCTCTGCAGGGCAAGGGCTGCTGGGAGTTGAAGTTCTCCGGGTCATCTGTATTTTTGTGTGCGATGGTGATGACGGGGTCTTGCCTTTAAGGCTAGTAAAAGTGAAAAGGAACTCTGGAATAACAACCCATGTTTTGTTACGTATGGTGCTCTTCCTTCTGTATGCCGTATCCACCTTATTCAAATGCCCAATGTGAAACTACCCTGCTAGAGAAAACATTAGGTTAGGTTACCTTATTTATACCTGAAGGTAGATTTATTTGCAGTCAACAGTCCTCATTTCATAACAGTGCCACACACAAAAAAATGTACTTAGTGGCAACAACAAATGGACATAATAACATAAATATAAACATACAAAACACTCTCTTCCAAAAAAAGAATAAATAATGTCCACCCCCCCCCCCCCCCCTCCCTATTTAATTATCCAATGGCTGCTGGTATGAAAGCCTACATACTGTTATACTACATAAACCTATTATTCTTCATCTGTCATCGTCTTCTTCTGAGACTAATTTTTATATGCATTATCTTTACATTGGACATACTAACAACATACTAATTATACTAGAAACATACTAACAATATACCAATCCATACTATAAACATACTAACAACATGCTAATTCATACTAGAACCACGCTACATCTTAGCAACAGCCTAGCAACACCTTGGTAACCACCTAGAACACTCTAGCAACCGCCTAGCAACACCTTAGCTACCACCTAGAACACCATAGCAACGCCTTACCAACCACCTAGCAGTCACTCAGAACACCCAAGTAACACCTTAGCAACCACCTAGAACAATCTAGTAACGCCTTAGCAACCACTCAGAACACCTAAGCAACCACTCAGAACACCCTAGCAACTGCCTAGAAAAATCTTAGCTACCACATAAAACACCATAGCAACGCCTTAGCAACCGCCTAGCAACCACTCAGAACACCTTAGCAACCACCTAGCAACACCCTATCTATGACCTGGAACACCCTAGCAACGCCTCAGAACACCTTAGCAACTGCCTAGCAACGCCTTAACAACCAGTCAATACACTCTAGCAACCACCTATAAACACCTTAGCAACCTCGTAGAACACCCTAGAAACTGCCTATCAATGCTTTAGAAACCTGTCAACACCTTAACAACCGCCTAGCAACACCTTAGCAACTACTCAACACTAGCAACACCTTAGCAACCACTCAGAACACCCTAACAACCATCTAGCAACACCTTAGCAACCACTCAGAACACCCTAAGAACTACTTAGCAACACCTTAGCAACCACTCAGAACAACACCATATCCACCACTTAGCAAAAAACATGCCAATCCATACTAGAAACATGCTAACATATATGTACTTATCTATGCCAACTGTCAAACTTCTCAAAACTACTTCGGACTTTCAGATTCGGCTTTCTCAAGCCACCATAAAGTTTGTCTACAAACTTTTCTTTTCTAGTTGTATCGTTTAGTATTGCTTGATACTATAAACCTGCGACCAGAAGGAATGAGCTGAAACTCTGAGTGTAGGGGATGAGCAGTGTCACTTACAAATGAATTGGGAATTCTCTTTAGCTGCCTGGTGTACACAGCCTCCGGATTAGATTAGATAGAGAGTTTGAAAGCATAGCCTAGTATATAACCATCAACTGTCTTCTAAATTATATAGTTTTTTGGGAACTGTATTGTTAATGTGTGTCTCCATTTATCGTTTTACTCAGTTTTCACTAGACTATGTAGGTCTATTCCAGGGGTGTGCAAACTTTTTGGGCCGAGGGCCAGATGCAAAAAAAAAAAAACATTGTCCCGGACCAAATTTTACATACATCACACAGACACGCGTATATATATATATATATATATATATATATATATATTCCTACTGAAAAAACAGCTTAAACCAGCCTAGGCTGGTCACACACACACACGCACATATATATATATATATATATATATATATATATATATATATATATATATATATATATATATATATATATATATATATATATATATACATATACATATACGCTACCGGTCAAGAGTTTGGGGTCAGTTTTATTAATCTTTTTATGCTTTTTTTTAAAGGAAAATTATTCAGTTCATAAAGGCTACATATATTAAATGTAGAAAAATGTTAAATTGTTAAATATTTATTTAAAAAAAAAATAACTGGTTTCTTATTGTATGTAGTTTCAAATAAAATTATTATTCCAGACATTATTGCTTTTAGTACTATTACCATTAATAATAATAATATTAATAATAATGACAACAATAATAATTAATATTAGTGATCTCTGAAGGATCATGTGACTCTGAAGACTGAAGTAATGAAGCTGAAAACTCGTCTTTAAAAATGATTAAATTAAATGATCAACTACTTTTAAACAGTTATTTTATAGTGCAACATTTCACAATTTTACTGTATTTCTGATGAAATAAATGCAGCCTTGGAGAGCAGGTGAAGCTTATTTTAACATATTTAACAATCATACTGACCCCAAACTTTTGACCAGTTGTGTATATAATATTTTACAAGTGAAAATGTGCACTTTGATTTTGACACCCTCAGACATAGTCACCAAATATAAATCAGAGAGGTCATACTTTCTCATACAGAGCCTCATTTCAGTTGTCAGGTTTTGTAAAAATCTATCTACTGAATTAACCAATCTATTAAAGAAACGTTGGCTAGAATTTTGCATTATAGGCTTAAATTATAGAGAGACAGCATATGAACCGAGACTGCATCAGATCATGAAGCAGATCAATGTTGATCTTTCTTTCAAGCTGTCAGTGCAGAAATGAACAAAACAACAGGCCTAATACAACATATTTTAAGATTAAAATATGGAAAAATTATCAGATGGTAATTCACCTGAAGCTTTAACAATAGCCACGGGCAATGAATGAAATGAACATGGTCAACTCATCTCTTCTATCTTTCTCATTATCTTCTTTTCACCGCTCTGGAGAGAGGGGTCTGGATGCAGACCTGGTGCAGTGCAATCTGAGCTGCATCCAATGCTTTTTAATGGGCTGACCTAACCACACCCCTAACCCTACCTCTCACAGTGACGTCATTCCCTCCATTTGACTGCATTGTGTCTGACATTGCATCGCTGAGTGATGCATTCTCAGCTTGCATCATAAAGGCTGCATCCAGATACTATTGGCTCTGGAACCTATTACTCTGACCTTTTACTAGCACACTGGAGAAAACAGTGGTGATCAGAGATCAGGATTGATGGGACGGATTGTAGGTTAATCTGTCTGAAGTATTTGGGAGAAACAGGGTTTCCCAAGATCGTGAGAAAGGTGAGGGAATGAGCTGAGAGTGAGTGAGGGGGAATTGATTGGTTTTGCTAATGAGAGGATTTTGGTAGGTTGTTAAGAACTGTGTACCTAATATTCATGTTTAACATCAGATGACAGTTTGTACAAAAACTGGAAAGAAGCAAACCAATCTGCGGGTCACCATTTGTGCAAATTCTCAATCTTGGAACTAATTCTGAATACAGTTTTTATTTACATCAGAAATTCTTGAGGGAATTTTGGAGATGGTTTATTAATGCATGTACATTGCACTAGAGGGCAGTGTTATGCAGCATTATTGGGAAAAGATGCAATCTAGCATTTCTTAAAATGAAAATTTACTTACCCTCAAGAGTTTCCAAACCTTTATGAGTTTTTTTTTTTTTTGTTGTTGTTAAAAAAGAAGATATTATGGAGAATGGTGGAACCTGGTAGGTATATTAACGTCCATACAGAGAAAAATGGGTGGGTGAGATTTGATCAATTTGATTGGCCGTCTCAATCATTTTGACAGCCACATGGGCCTTATACGATTTTTAATTTTTTTTATTTCTCTTACCGTAAGCAGATTTTGCATTAACAGTTTTTAAAATTGTCATTTTTGAATGCATCTTAAATAGATTATATTTTATAATAAAATATTAGAAATATATAGTTGAATGTGTTAACAAGTTGTTAACAAGTAATCCACTCCTCCCTCTTCTCAGAAAACAAAAGTGAAACTGTTCGCAGTCTCTTTCTGCATATAGAGCTGCGTTCAGAGGTGAGTGCGTCAAAAAAGTTTTATTTGCACCATCCACCGGGACTCTTTGTGTATTTATTTCAGCGTTGCAAAATTAATAATCTATCTTTGCGAGGGTGTAATGTGTAAGACACTGTGCATACAGCAAAAGATATTGTTTACTCTAATTGCAAATAGCGACACTTTCTTATTAGTTTTAGGTAGGCTAGAAACATGTTGACATTAGCTACTATTTGTGGTTGTAATATTTAGTAAGAATCAGACGTCCTGCTGTCCCTAATGACAACTGTCTCGGTTTTAGAGCAAATAAAAAAGTATAATCTATATCAATCAGAATCGCTGTGGGATAATAAAAAACTATAAGTAACCCTCCATTTTTACCAGTTATTCTCACCAACAGGGGGCTGTTGCCAGATTGGGCGGTTTTTAATGTATTTTTTCGGGTAAAAAATGACATACGCGGGTAGTGAAAATTTGTGCGGTTTTGCCCTCATACACCTGTTTTGATCTCCCAAAGAGATGCCATAGCCCCCGTTCTTCGCATACATATGATTAGAACAGTGTAGAAGCGCTGTTTGGTATAAACCACTCGCGTTGCCAGCTTATTAAATAGATTTAGAAGAAATATATATATTTTTGTATCCAATCAGTTCTCTGACAATGCCTAAATTCATTTTAATAATGTACCTACTACCTTTATGAATAGAGCCAAAATAACTTAATGTTATATTCAATCTTATTGACAAATTGCAAGCGAATTATTGAGCAAATTACTAAATAACATTTTTTATTCACATATGAATTTATTTGTGTCTAGAGTTTTGAGGTGCTTGGATCAATTCTTTTCGCTTACTGTTTTTCCTACAGTGAAACATCTGAGTGCTTCTGAAAGTCAAAGAACAAAAATGGCGGAATCCTCCGACAGTCAAAATCCTTTCAACTGTCCGATTTGTCTTCATCTTCTGAAAAATCCAGTCACTACAATTTGTGGTCACAGTTTCTGTATGGACTGTCTTAATGGATTCTGGGATGGGGACGATCAGAAGGGAGTTTACAGCTGTCCCCAGTGCAGGCATTCATTCACCCCAAGACCAGATCTTTGCCGAAACATTGTGCTGGCTGCAGTTGTAGAAGGAATGAATATTAAAGCACCAGAAAAAGATGCAACAGAAAAAGCATCCGTCTCTCCTGTTTTGAGTTTTGCTGTGTCTGGGGATGTGGAGTGTGATATCTGCACTGAGACCAAACTAAAAGCCATTAAATCTTGTCTAGTGTGTTTGGCTTCTTACTGTGAATCTCACATCCAAACTCATTATACATCTCCTGCGTTAAAGTGGCACAAACTGGCCAATGCCTCACCATGTCTACTGGACCAGATCTGCTCTCAACATCATAAGCCTCTGGAACTGTACTGTTGTCAAGATCGGCAGCTGATATGTATGCAGTGTGCTC
Organism: Danio aesculapii; assembly: GCF_903798145.1. Classification (NCBI taxonomy): domain Eukaryota; kingdom Metazoa; phylum Chordata; class Actinopteri; order Cypriniformes; family Danionidae; genus Danio; species Danio aesculapii. The sequence goes on along the minus strand of NC_079447.1, from coordinate 20,003,576 downwards.
TGATTAACCACCAGAACCATAGCATGACTTCACCTGAAGCAGAACGACAAAACATCCAGGTCAGAGGCTACTGATTTTTCTTCATCATAGTACAGTATATAGCACTAACATAAAATGGTTCTGCTTACTGAGTTGTTTCAAAAAGATGTTTCTTCGTTCAGAACACGTATTTCTTAAAATATTATCATAATAATAACTCTGTTTTGTTAGTCGCCTAGTACAACAGCCTCCATTAAATAAATTTTTATTACAAGTTTATAATGTAAAAAATTATAATAATCTTTACAGGAACAGCTGAAGTTAAAACAGGCTGGTCTACAAGAGGACTTGCTTCAGCGAGAGGTAAAGGTGAAGGAACTAAAACAAGCCAAGGACTTTTACAAGGTGAGAGCATGTTAGCATGTTTTAGTTCAAAATTTTACCGGTATGTTGCAACATTAATTCAAAAAAAGTTCAAAACAACATCAAATTCTTTGGTAACAATTTTAACTCATTCTTGTCATAAATGGAACACTTCCATAAAGTTTTTCAAAAGGTTCCATAAAAAAACAGGCTTTGAAAGTGCTATAAATTTCTTATTATTAATTAGGAGTTAATGGTTATGTACACGTGATATTATTAATAATGGTTTTGTACACTTTTTTTTTTAAAAAGCATGTTTTTTATTGCATATATTGCAAGTATTTTATTGCATATATGTATATTCATTTTGAAAATGAATATTTTTCTCCATTTCTCAGTGAAAATAGGCAATGTATTTTGGTGCATTTAAACAAAACTGAGATATTAAACAGATATATTTATTAAAATAATATTTTAGTCACCAAACATATTTAGAAATGGAAAGATAAAACAATTAAATTCAAGCAAAATATTGCAAAAATAAATGACAACCTACAAAATTTCAACGAAACTTTTCAATTATTTGCTTCTCTTGATTTTTTTGCTTGTTTTTAAATTTGTATTTAATATTTTTCTATAACATGTACATTTGGCTGTACTAGTTTTTGGGCCGTCATTATAAGTTATTTTGTTAGATAAGCTTCAGATTTGGCTTCAGTACTGACTAATCTAATGTATATGCACAAATATAATATTATATAGCTTCCTATTAAAAACATGAAAAGACAGATTTGTGAGGGGTGTACTCATATATGCTGGGCACTTTATATACACTTTTAATAGTTGCAGATCGAAAAAAAACCGGAAGCAAATAAAGAACAGTTTCATTACAAAAATAACTGTATATTTTGTATACAGTAGAACTGTAAGTGTCACAGTTGTTGTTGGGGAAAGGACAAGGACTCAAATGCAGAACTAAAATGGGTATATAATATTTATAAAATAAAACAAAAGGAAAGCAAAAACAACCTAGAGGAGGAAAACATTTAAAAAATAAGAAAGAAACAACACGAGCCATGTGCTCACATAATACAGGACTAGAACACACAGCCAATGAGAGAACCCATTAACTGCGTGTTCACATGAAATACAACACTAAAGCACGCGGCCACAATGTAACCACAGAGCCACCTGCTTTGACACAACACCAAAATGAGACAGAATTCAAGACACGAGTACACAATAAATAAAACACTTATCATGCACAGCACGCCACCGAAAAAACAAACACAAACATGAGAGCAAGCAAGCATGTGCAAACCAAGCCTCCTCGGGAGTGTGCGTGTGCTCGCTACAAAGACACGAGTGCACAGCTCACTTGAGGCCGCGCATTTACAACAACATGAGGCACCAACCAAGACAAGATAAGTGCTCGGGCTGAGAAAACTCGAGCCGAGCATGACATACATGACAAGACAGGACAAGTGTCTGGACTCTGCCACCAAAACAAGAATTAACAAGACCGAAGTGGCAGAATCCTGACAGTATGTGTAAAGTCCTTTAAACAAACATCTTTTTAGAGTGTCTAAATGCAATCATTGGGCTGTTAAAATAAATAGTTTGCTAGAAGTTTGTCTTCTTCTTTGTCTTCACAGCGCTCTACACAGGCTGCAGTGGTTCACTGTAAGGAGATGTTTACTGAGCAGATCAACTCCATGGGGAAACGACGAGCTGGGATAACAAAAGTGATCAGAGCTCAGGAGAATGTAGAAGTAAGCCGCGTTGAGGATCTTATACTTACTCTGGAGCAGGAGATCAGTGACATGAGGAAGAGACATGATGAACTGGGGCAGCTTTCACACATAGAGGACAACATATGTTTCATTCAGGTATCTGGGTGTGTTTTAAGTTCAGTAGTTTTATGCTGATGCTTTTTTTTTTTTTTTTTTTTAATTATGATTCGACAATTTTTGAAGACTTCTGTTTCTAAATTCAGTTCTAATATTTTTAGGGATAAGCAAATTTAGTTCTGCTAATGTTGGAATATCCTGGGAGTAATATTATAGGCACATTAGTATTATTAAATATAACAATAATTATAACTTTAACTATGCATTACTGTAGTGAAGTGAGTAATATTAGGTATGGTTACCCATACACAGAATGGGTTCTATGAATTAAACTCATCCACACTGACTTTGAATTATTCATTTTTTTTTTTTAGAATTTCTCATCTATTTCCGACTACCAATATTCAAGCTTGTGCACCATGTCCATCAGCCAGCATCTGACATTTGAGCAAATAGAAGCAATTGTCAGTGAGCTAAAAAGCCAACTAGATGATCTCTGTGAACAAAACATTGTGAGGATATCAGAGAAAGGTAAAATAACATGCTTTTGGCTGCTAGCTACTTGTATATTTCTGAACTTTGTTTGCTTAACTTTGTTATCTTGTTCAACTCAAACAGAAATGCTGGGGTGTTGCTTTCCAGTTTGAAATTATTTAAGTGGTATTTTGCATGTTGTTTTGCTATTGGTGCTTTTTGACTGGTAGTATAACAAAATATATCAATTCAAAAAACATAATGCCAACACAATCTCACGGCAATTCGTAACTTTTTGATTTAGTGGCTAATTCGTATCAATTCGTTCAATCTAATTCATACAATAAAGTACGATTTGCTCATCACCCACTGACAGTTAAGTTTAGGGGTGGGGTTGGGTGCCACACCTCCATTTTAAAATCGTACATTTTCGTTTGTCTGAACTCACTAAACTGACAAAACGTAAAATACTTTCTCATGAGATCAGGCTGGAAATGCAGTGTTGATTGCTGTTTCAACAGTGTATCAACAGGCTAATGATTGACTGAAGTCTAAGGTATCATGTGGTCAGGATGTGAAACAAAACAAAAAAAATCACCTTTTATAGATCAACAATACAATATTCCAAATAAGTAACTTTAATAGATAAATTAGATAAAAAGTATATTAAATAGATTTTAAACCTGTTCCATAGATTCAACCAAAATTTAATATCCTCCTATTAATTACTCGCTTTCATGTTGTTTTAATCCCCTTAAACCTTCATTATTTTTTGTAACACAACTTATGATATTTTAGATCGATAAGTCATGAGACTCTCATGATGTGGTAACAAATTTTGCATATTTATCTTAATAGTTCCTGCTGTCCACATACTGGTGAAAAATGAAAAAGCCACAAACTGTAAGTCAAACTTTTTTTTATGAAAAGAAAAACTTAAATCATGCAAACACTCTATTTACAGGTATGTGCCAAAACATTTGAATATCGAGTGAAAGTCCATTTATTTCAATAATTTTTTTCAAAAAGTGAAACTTGTAATTATATTAGTTCACTTCACACAAATTGAAATATTTCAAGCCTTCATTTCATTCAATTTGAATGATTATGGATTAAAGATGAAAAAAAGTCAATCTAGTCCACTAATTAATGCAAAGCCTTAAAAAATTGACTCAGTCTGGCTTAGTAGGTTTCAGAATCATGGGCAAGACAGCTGACTTGACGGTTGAGCAGAAGACCATCATTGGAATCCTCCATAAGGGGGAAAAGTCTCAAAAGGCAATTGCAAAAAAAACCGGATGCTCAGAGTGTGCAGTATCTAAGTATATTAATAGAGTGTTAAAAGGGAAAAATGTGGCTGGAAAAGGTGCATTGGTATGACCGCAGCCTTAAGAGGATTGTCAAGCAAGGGTGACTGAAGCTGGTTTCAGAGCATCAAGAACCACCACATACAGACGTCTGTATGACATGGGCTACAGCTGTAGAATTCCATGTGTCAAGCCACCCCCGAACCAAAAACAATGATAGAAGCGTCTGTGCTGGGCTAAAGAGAAAAGGTACTGGTCTGTTGCCCAGTGGTCCCAAGTCCTCTTTTCAGATGAAAGCAAATTTTGTATTTCATTTCAAAAATCAAGATTCCGGAGTCTGGAGGAAGAGCAAAGAGACACAAAAGTCAAGGTGCTTAAAGTCCAGTGTGAAATTTCCACAGTCAGTGATGGTTTGGGGTGCCATGTCATGCTGGTGTGGGTCCATTGTCTTTTATCAAGTCCACAGTCAACGCAGCTCTATACCAGGACGTTTTAGAGCACTTCATGCTTCTTGCTGCAGACAAGCTTATTGGAGATGATGATTTTACTTTCCAGCAGGACTTGGGACCTGCACACAGTGCCAAAGCTTTGTGCAAGCGATGTAAAGGTATGTTTAAGGACCATGGTATCCCTGTTCCTAATTGGCCAGGAAACTCACCTGACCTTGACCTCATTGAAAATCTATGGGCTATTGTCAAGAGGAAGATGAGCGAACAAAGACCCCGAAATGCAGACAAGCTGAAGGCCGATATCAAAGCAACTTGGGCTACCATAACACCTTAACTGTGTGAAAGGCGGATTGCCTCCATGTCACACCACCTTGATACTGTAATTAGGGACACAACACCACTTGAAATATTTCACTTTGACTTGAAATATTTCACTTTGTGTATAGTGAACTAATTTAGCACACAAGTTTCACTTTTTGATATAAATTTTTGAAATACATGGACTTTCCCTTGATATTCATTTTTTTGGCACATACCAGTATACTTACAATTTCTTCTTTTTTTCATTTGTTCAGATTTGCCATCCCAGCCCAAGACCAGAGAAGAGTTCCTAATATGTACGTATGAGGCTTTTATTTAAAAAAAAAAAAAGTTAATTAAAAGGTGTAAAATAAGGTGACTGAGAAGCGACATGCTCTGTTCACTTTGCATTGACCATGACATTTTAAAGTATTGATATGTTTTGGCGTGTTAAGACCAAGACCATTAAGACAGCATTCTTAATTCAAAAACATTTGATGTGAAGGTGTGTCCTTGAGAACCTGCTATGACATACTTTAAACATACTTTAGCTATGACTTTAATGAGTAATATAGCTTCATGACCATAGCAATCTGGGTTTATGAAAGAGAGCATTCAATAGACAATGCAGAATTATGGCTACATTAGATTAAAGTATTATATAGGATATTTTAAAAATAAAATTCTATATAAACAGTGATATTAAATGATCGGTTTCCCAATTAATGCTATACCAGCTAGTTTTCCTTACATTTTAATAACCTATAACTTATTATCTTCTTAATAAACATCTTTACCTACACTAACTTTTTTTTTTGCTAAATATGGGCTGAATTTAAACAAACAAATAAAATGTAGTAGTGTTCAACTTATTTTGTTTGTTTAAATTCAGCCCAAATAAATTGTTTGCAACCACTTACCTTAAAAAAATGTAAATCCAACAATTCACTTTTTAGTCTAAAATTTAAACTAAGCTTAAAATTTAAAAACAGACTTATTAATTAATGAAACTAATATTTAACTTATATAATCATACTTAATTAAACATTAAAGACTAGCATAATTTAGATGAAATTTGATATATTCAATAATTATCCAGTATTTTCCAAAACATATCAAACCTGTGAACTGAACTCCATATATGCTTTTTCAAATTGACAATTCTACTTTCTTTTTATTGTTAGATTCCTCTGATCTGAATCTGAATCCGTCATCATCCTGTAATGGGCTTTCTGTGAGCAGCAACAAGTCTGTGTCAAGGAATTATACTCAACAGCACAACCTTTTAAACCAGGGATTGTTTGGTCCACGCCCAACATATTTAAATACATACCAGAATTATACATACCAGGTGTTGTGTAATGAAAATCTGTCAGGTCGCTGTTATTTTGAAGTTCAGTGGACAGGAAAAGGTTGTTCTATTGCATTCTCGTATGACCAGTTTCAGCAGGGAGGGGGAACTTGTAGATTTGGCTCTGACAACAGATCCTGGAAATGTGACTTTCCAACAGCAAATGTTCTGGTATGGCATGAGAACCAACAGACTAGCATTTCCTGGGTCTCTAAAATTGGAGTGTTTCTTGATCAAGAAGTAGGAATTGTGTCCTTTTACATTGTCTCTGATAAAATGACCCTCCTGCACCAAATCCAGACCACATTCACTGAGCCCCTCTACGTAGGGTTTTCTTTTCAGGATTGGGAAGATTACTCATCGGTGACCATTTGTGATCTACCATCTGAAATGCAAAATTAGTAATGGCTCATGGCTAGTGAAAGTTAGTAGACACATAATAGTTTAATTAACAGCCAAAGGAAAAGAAATCACTTAAAATGCACAACAAATCATATTACAGTAAACAGTGTATGAACTATTCTATTCTATTCTATTCTAAAACTATAGTGTGCCCTGACCCAGATTTTATACCACAATAAATGTTTGTTAGATGCTTGAAGTTTATTTTGACTCTGCTGAACCCAGTGTGCTGCCGTGCACTTTGTGACTGGTATACTTTAATTAATGTCTATATTAAGATCTTCGGCATGTCCAAATCAATGCCTTTTTGTGGCGTGCATTATACTGCAGGTCTGTTGAATGTTGAACCGCAAAGAGAAAGAAATACATTCTCTGTCTAATAACAGTATTACTAACTAAATATGACTGCTGGCAAATGTCTTAATAATAATAATAATAATAATAATAATAAAGACAAGATTATATTAAAAATGTAATGTTGAAATACAAAATTTGATCAATAATGTTAACTGTAGCATAATCAGAATAATTGGCAATGGTCAGTGAATAATTAGAAAAAAAATGTGTTTTTTCTTTGTGGCATTTACAAATCTGTAATGGGCTATCAAAAAAGAATTGTTTCAAAATGAATTCTTTGCTTTGTAGAATATCAGCCGCTGTTTCTTTTGTTATTTGGTGTGGATGTGTCAAAAGGTTGGTTGTTCCTATATTTTTGTGAGATCCACTAAGTTTCAAAATATTACACTTGCTGTTGTTGCTACTTATATTTCCAAGATTTTTGTGTGTTATGGAATGTTTTTTTTTGTGCTGTGGTGTTGTGAATTGTATTTTTCCAATATTAAAAATAAATCTAAACATCATTAGATCTCTGTCTTGATGTTGAATTCTCCACCTGCATGTAATTGTTTTGAAGATTGTTGTATTTATATCAGATTAAAGTAGTATACTTGAATGTTTGCTGTGGCAGCTGTCAACCAGTGTTGGCTAAGGTACTTCAAAAAAGTCAATAGTTATTCATTTTTACATCATTAAAATTGTATTTTAAAATACTTTTCTAATCATTTTGTCTGAAAAGTAAATTAGTCAATAGGTAATTTAATTACTTGACACAACAAAATAAATCTCAAGGCATATATATATATATATATATATATATATATATATATATATATATATATATATATATATATAATATATATATATATATATACATACATACATACATACATACATACATACATACATACATACATACATACACACACACACACACACACGTATGTATATATATATATATATATATATATATGTACATATGTACATAAATACACACACACACACACACACACACACACACACATATATATATATATATATATATATATATATATATATATATATATATATATATATATATATATATATATATATGTGTCAACATTTGAAGTGGATCAAACAGTTTTTAAAATTGTCCTAAGATAAGAATGGGTGTTCTTCAATAGTTTAGGAAAACCTCGATGGAAGCTGACTATCCACTTAAAATATTGACTTCTGTGTGTGTATATATACTGTATATATATCAAATCAGTGAATCAGTTTATCAATCATTAATTGCTTCTTAAACTTCTTAAGCTATTGTGTGTGTGAGGGATAGAGAAAGAGATCAGAGATTTAGAATGAATGACATTAAATGATTTCGTTTTTAAATTAAGCATTCATTTTATTTTAGCTTTCCTCATCATCATCACCAAACTAAAGACTTGAGGAAGAGTTATTAAATATAGGCATATCTATAAATAAATATCTCATTTTATAGATAGGCTGCATCCACCAAGTTCACAAGCTGAGCATTGTCCAAGCTACCCTGCTGAAAAATCCAGCTTAAACCAGCCTAGGCTGGTTGGGTGGTTTTAGATGGTTGACCAGCCTGGTTTTAGAGGGGTTTTGGCCATTTCCAGGCTGGTTTTCAGCCATTTCCAGCCTGGTCTTAGCTGGTCAGGCTGGAAAATGACCAGCTAAAGACCAGCTTTTTTATGCATGTTTTTCCTGCATTTACACTATTTTGACCGCCAGGTGTTGCTGTTCTTTTCTCTCATCATCATCATTTCTGCAAAGCAGCTGTGTGGAGCAGGTGTGTCAGTGTCGAGGGGGGTGTATTTAAATAATTCGGTAAGTGTTCATTATTGCCCATCATTATGGGAAATGCGACTTGATCTTTCGGGAACCATACTGTGTTCAGCCTGTGTCGTTTCTTTCAAACTTTCAAATGGTTTCGACGCTCCTTTTTAGTTGGATATATAAGTATTGCCCAGTCCCACGTGTAGTGAGGAGACGAATTGAAGTTGAATGGAAGTAAAGTTTGACCTGAAGTTTTTGACTAGGTATGTTATGATAGGACATTGGGGAAAAGTTAGTTTTATATTTGCACATTTGTTAATTTTAAGAGTTCTTATATTGTTTACCATGCTAATTTGAATATTTGGTCTGAAATCGTATTTAACCATGACTTCTTAACAATATTAGCACAATTTAATTGACTGTAAACAAATGTTGTACTTTGATAGTCATTGGCTGCTAATATTTCACTGTTTATAATTTGCAAATAATACTTTTATGAAATTATATTATTAAGGACAACGTTTGAATATAAAACCAACATGATCTCAATTAGGACAGGTACACATGAAATGTGGTGCACTTGCTGTCGTATCTGTTTGTTAGAGAATCGAGAGAAAGAAAAACATGGTGGATTTGATAAGACAATTCTGAATTAATTTATTTTTTGATTTAGTCGACAATTTTGTCAACAGTGTACCTGTATAACTACGTGCATTATGCTTATTTTAACGTAAGAGCATCAGCAAGTTTTACTCAAATGTCCGAGGCTTTTTTGTTAATACAATAGTTTATACTTTCCTTAAATTGCGAAGTAAAGTGGATAGTAGCAACAATGAATATTGTGTTAAAATATTTTGTAAGTTTTTCTTATTTTTATAAGCTTCAAAATGAAATTTGACTAATTTATCTTTTTCTTCAAATTTTTTTTTACAGCTGCAAAATGGCAGAATCATTGGATGATCAAAATTTCTTTAACTGTCCGATTTGTCTTCATATTCTGAACAGCCCAGTCACTACATCTTGTGGTCACAGTTTCTGTATGGACTGTCTTAATGAATTCTGGGACCGGGAAATTCTGAAGGGCATTTACAGCTGTCCCCAGTGCAGGCATTCATTCACCCCAAGACCAGCTCTCAGCAAAAATACCGTTATTGCTGAAGTTGTGGAGAGAATGAAGATTAAGGAAACAGCAACGGTCTCTACTGTTTTGAGTTTTGCTGTGTCTGGGGATGTGAAGTGTGATGTCTGCACTGAGACAAAACTAAAAGCCATTAAATCTTGCCTGACATGTTTGGCTTCTTACTGTGAATCTCACATCCAAACTCATTATACATCTCCTGCGTTAAAGTGGCACAAACTGGCCAATGCCTCACCACGTCTACTGGACCAGATCTGCTCTCAACATCATAAGCCTCTGGAACTGTACTGTTGTAAAGATCAGCAGCTGATATGTATGCAGTGTGCTCTGATTAACCACCCGAACCATAGCATGACTTCACCTGCGGCAGAACGACAAAACATACAGGTCAGTTGACTGAAATAGAGTAAAATTTGTCACTCAGATACAGATAAATTATATATCAGATAAACACTTTTTCTTTTCATTAACTTCCTGGTCATCTGAGCCGTTTAAAATAATTTAATTTAAATATTGTTCTGGACAGTAATGCCAAATATTATAATAATTATCATAAGTATCTTTTATTGAAATTTAAAACAAATGAAGGTCTGTAGTCACTCATGTCAAACAAGACCTTTGTCTGCCACTTGTGCAGAAGTATTGGACATAATGTATTAGAAATTACAGATCATATTAGTTACTGAGATTGAGTTATTGGCTCACTCCATAATGGAAGATTTCATCATTTTCTCAGCCTCCTGTTGGTCCAAATGTAAGTTAATCTTTGAAATTGAAATGAATATATTTTTTATTAAGATTTGTGTTGCTCTAACTCAAAGATATCAAAAATAAAATAATCCAGATGAGTTGAATGATTTAATTTAAGACTTCTAATGACATATTTGAGACACTTACAAATAAACAAACTATCAGCAAACCTAAACAGAACCACAAACTACTCAACCTGCTTGATGTGCATAGACAAACCTCATTGGTTCTTGGGACGCAGGTACGGTTGAAAAAAAGCCAGGATGGCATACAATTGGAAATGCATCAGCGTGAGATGAAGGTGCAGGAATTAAAAAAAGCTGTGGCCTCCCATAAGGTAAACTGAATGATTGTAGTACTCTGTAGTTATTATAAGAATTATTTAACTTGTTGACTTGATTATTTTACGGTTAGTAAAGGGGGCTTTACCATGTCATTTAACAGCGCTCTGCAGAGGCAGCAGTGAATCACTGTGAGCAGGCTTTTACAGATCTGATCAGCTCCTTGGAAAAAAGACGAACTGAGATAACAAAGATGATCAGAGCTCAAGAGAAAGCAGAAGTGAGTGAAGTTGAAGTACATGTGAAAACACTGGAGCAGGAGATCAGTTACTTGAAGAAGAGGCATGATGACCTGGAGAAGCTTTCAAAGGTCAAGGATGACATCCATGTCATTAAGGTACCTGCCTGTTCATCTTTAGAAAATGTGTTTGTTTGAGGGCTGATTTGAGTTTTATTGTTTGACGCAAAATCACATCCAACTTGGCCTTCCTAAATTTGTGGGATCAGTCAGTTGAGAAGAAAATTATTCTAAGCAGACAGTATAGATGAACAGTGTATGATGGAGTTATCCATCTTAATAAAATCAGGGAAAGAAAACTAAAAACAATTACAAAATTCATCATGATGATAATAATAGAGCAATTTGTCCCTTTACGTTATCTACATTCATACAACAACTGTTTACAAAATTAGGGTGAGTAGACATATTTATAAACCGACATGAAACTTAAGGTTTTATAATAGAAATGCATTAGGTTGAATAGAAGTTGTACTCAATCAATTTGTACCAAAAAAAAAAAAAAAAAAAAAAAAATAAAAAAATAAAAAAAAAAAAAAAATATATATCATATAATATATATAATATATATATATATACTATATATATATATATAATATATATATATATATATATATATATATATAGTATATATATATTCATATTTTCTTAATCGTCAAAGGGTCTTAAAACGTCTTCATTTTTACTTAATGAAACCAGCAGAAACCCAGTTATAAGTGGGATCAGAAGGAAAAACATGCCATTTCAACCAACAAAAGTAATTGAGCTATAATGTCAGAAAGAGACAAAATCTGAAGTCAAAGACCTTTTTTGAAATATTAGAATTTTTTCTTCTTCATTTCCATGTGCAGAATTTCCTCTTTCTTTCCCATTACTGGTGTTCCGACATGTCCAAGATGTCTGTCAACCAGCTTCTGACATTTGAGGAAATACGAACAATTATCAGTGAGATGAAAAGCCAACTGGACGTTCTCTGTAAAGAAGACTTTGTCAGGATAACAGAGAAAGGTGGGAGGGCTTTTAAAGATGTTTGTTTAAATCTAACTAGTTGTTTAATTAAACAGAACAGTTGTTTAACTTGTTTAATTCTAACTAGTCCTTTATCCAGTTGTAACTTAATCGACGCCAAGAAGGAATTGAAAAGCAGATTTGTAACTCTTTTTATAATTTGTAGCACATCTTTCACAATATACAGCGAGCAGACTGATTGTCACATTTTGCATGCTTTTCTTTATAGTTCCCACAGTCCATGTAATGGTGAATAATAAAAAGACCAAAGAGTGTAAGTCATTGCTTATTTTTAAAAATCTCACAATAAACAAAAACACTGATCGTAGAATATTTATACAATGTTTTGATTTTGTTTAGATTTTCCATCTCAACCCAAGACCAGAGAAGAGTTCCTGATATGTAAGATGCTTTGCAGTTTACATGAAGTAGAAATGTGTGCTGAAATCAAATACATAAAATTTGTTCAGGCTGAAGTCAGTAGAACTAAAGATTTGCATCGATTCAAATTGCATTATGGGACCTTGATAACTTTGAATGTTCAATAGGTTAAACTACATTATTGTTATTTTACTTTAACATGATATACAGGTATTGTCTTAAATTACAGCCTGATCTCACAAGGAAAGTAACTATTTTACACATTGTCAAAACAGTGGCTAATTTATACAAAAAAATACAATTTGATATGAAAATGTAACATATTTCTATGGACAAATGCACCTAAAGCTAATTGTGGTCGTACAAATTCATACGAATTGGCCACTAAATCACAAAGTTAAAAATTGTGGAGAGATTGCTTGTAAATGAAGGAACAGAGACTTAATAATGAGCTGCCAGTACTGTCTTATTTCTTTTACAATATCCTGGTTTGTTAATATTGTCAATTTGTAGAGTTTACCTGTCTTGAGAATTGATCATGGTCTCAATGCAATTGAAAGGTTTAAATAAACACTTGTGAATGACAAACTATGGAAAACTTAAGAGATATTTTACAGTGGTGTGGTGGTATTAGTAAACAATGATATACTGTAGATAAGGTCAAATTAATTAAATGATTGTAGAAGTTTATACATGATGTAAAAGAGTTTTTGGTAGTCTAATTCTAATTTTGTTTTATCAACAGATTCCTCTGATCTGAATCTGAATAGCTCCTCAGTCTCTGGTAGCCTTACTGTGAAAAACGACAAGTTTGTGACGAGGTGCTATGGTGGTTATGGGTATGGGTGTGGGAGTGACCAGGTGTCGTGTAAAGAGCCACTGTCTGGACGCTGTTATTTTGAAGTTCAGTTGGCAGGAAAAGGTTGTTCTATTGCATTCTCATATAACCAGAGTCAAAGAGAAACTTTTGGCTTTAACAACATGTCCTGGAAATGTGACTTTCCAGCAGTTAATCTTTGCGTATGGCACAATTACAAACAGACAAATATTTCCTTTCTCTCCAAAATTGGAGTGTTTCTGGATCAAGCAGCAGGAACTGTGTCCTTTTACAATGTCTCTGATAAAATGACCCTTCTGCACAAAATCCAGACCACATTTACTCAGCCCCTCTATGCTGGGTTTTCACTTAAGGACTGGGGAAATGACTCATCAGTGACCATTTGTGATCTTTCAGTGAATAAGTAGTCAGTGATCGTAAGCTAATGGATAGTAGATACAACACCTAGCAAAAGAAAATCCCCAAAGGGATGGTTCACTGAAAAATTCAAATTCTGTCATCATTTAATCACCATTTACTAGTTCCAGACATGTTTGAGTTTCTCCTGTTAAACACAATAGAAGATATCTTGAAGAAAGCTGGAAACCTGTAAATACTGACTCACATAGTAGTATGGTCATAGGTTTTCAGCTTTCTTCAAAATATCTTCTGAACAGATTAAATGAACTCAGGTTCCTAACCACTTAAGGGCGAATAAATAGTGAGTCAATTCTCATTTTTGGGTGAAATATCTATCCCTAAAGTAAAGGGGTTACTAACTAATCTAAATAAGGTCTGTGGAAAACATAACTCGCTGATACTTGAATGATTTTTTTTTCTACAACATAAACTATACAGACTCGCATCCCAAAAATTATGTAGTAATTAGAGACGCATGTTTTGTAAAATACAATAGCTTCAAATTTTACTTTGTTGATATGGGGTTTCTAACTTAGGTTGTAGAGCGAACGGGTTAAGTATCATCTAGTTATGATTGCCAGAGATTTTATTCTACTCCTAAATTGTAAATATCTATAAAATCTTGAGAGAACAGTTGGCTAATGTTTCGACATCATCTCTACTCAATCACATTTTGAATGTGCTTTCACAAAGCTTGGCTGAAGTATAATAATGTGAATAAAGGGTTGGTCATGTAATTTTCTCCTTATTTATTTATTTATATTTTGCAGGGCTTTTTCTTCTGAAAGTGGATGAAAACTTTTTTTCTGTGGCAAGCAATTTGTCCTTTGGTGTGACTGAAACTTGACATCGTGTTGAGTTTAGCCTGTTTCAGTGATGTCCAGTCGGTTGCCAAGTTTCAGTTAATCGGGTATTTATGCTA